>NC_133658.1:662823326-663013702 GCF_037893015.1 Macrotis lagotis
TCTTTGTTAATTCCTGTAGCAGGGATGATTCATGACCTGGCAGTCAGTTTTCAATTGATGAACTTTTCTGATAGAACATAAGTTAGTCCACAGAAGGCAGACATATAGTACATGTCTGGACTCATATTGAAAGATAATATAGCTTGATAGAACCTTCCAGCACTTTTATGCTGCTGGTTCTCTTAGAAACCTCATACTAAACTTTAGACTATTATGAAGCATGGGTCTAATTTTAGTGGGATATATGCCTTTAAAGTGTTAACAGCATACCATAACAATAAACTATTTCTCCAATAAGTTCTACTTTTATGAGAAAAAAAAATTACTCCTACATTGATATCAGATTGAAAGGTAGAGTGCTAGAACTGCTTTTATTCACTGAGGAAATTCTTTATATTAAGAAAAAGTGAAACCAAATGGTTTTATTGTAAGTTGGAATAGCAAAAATCTGTCCTTGGTATGGTATAGGTACCATATGGCATTGGACTTAACTACTCTGAGCTTCCCTCAAATTAAATCAAAATTGGATATCATAATATATATTATGAGTATATGTCATATTTGGAATATTAATATTCTTCAACAAAATTCACCCCATGAAATGAGCATTAATATAATTTTTGTTTACAAGTTTACAGAAATTTCTTCATTCAGTTTCTGACAGTGTTTAGCACTATTCTTCTCATTTCCTTTTATGTTGTATTACTTAGTCCAAGAACATCTAGGGCATTCATAGTGAACTGAATTTATGACAGCAGAGACCCCATTTATAACAAGTAAGAAGGTGAGAATACAATTTCAGTCTATATATCAGAATCCTAAGTCTTATTCTGCCAACTTTCTGCTTTCTTTCTGTTCTACATACCCTTATGCTGCAGGTTTTAATGGCACTCTAGGATACCGTTATTCTCAAGGCTAAGTTTGAGGTTAATTAGGCAGCAATCATTATTATAACAATAAAATCTTGAAAATACTTAACTCCCTGGTCCCCTGATATTTTATATAAATAGTCATGACTGAGGTACTAGAGACTTGAAAAATCTATCTGAAACCAATTTTGTACCATTGTTTATACCAAGTTTCTAAGGATTCAAGTAAATGTGAGCAAACAAATGCCCTGAATGGAGCTTTTTCTTGAGAGTTCAAGGTATCAATAGATAGATAGATAGTTAGATAGATAGATAGATAGACAATTAGATATAGAAAGAGAGAGAGAGAGAGAGAGAAATGGAGAGAGACAGAGACAGAGAGAGACAGAGAGAATGGAAGGAATAAATGAACATAAGAGCAGTTTCAGTATTATACAACAAAGGTGAAGGATTTTTTTTTTATTTTCTCAGTATGATAAACTTGGAGTGTAGGAACTCCCTCCACAGAAGCAGATGATCAGCCATTTATAATTGACTGGGTGACTTTGAGAGACTTTTTTGAAGCACAATAAGATTAGGTTACTTGCCAAGAATCACACAGCTATTAAGGGTCAGAGACAAGATTTGATACTTAATTTTTTTTAATCTAAGAAGAAATCTCTACCCACTATATCATTGTGCTTCTACAAAGTCAAGTGAATGATTTACCAAATCAAATAAAAGACAATGCATTTCCTGATGAGTTATAAATTAAAGATGATTTTATTTATTTCCTTTTTCCAACAAAAATAGTTTTTAAAAAAAAAATTTAACTAGTTATAAAATAATCATTAACTACTCAAAGAAACCTTTGAGGGAAGCAGGACTGTAGAATAGAAAAGAAAAAGAATAAAATTTTAAATGAAATTGTAGGATCCAATGATCCATAAATCATTAAAAATGAAGACAAGACATTTCTAAAAAAGATTACTTGGATCAAAGGTAAGCATAGAATTTCATTTACAAGATTTCTATTCATCAAATCTGACCATTCCACTAATTTATGTGACTTCTGGCACATTGCTTTGTCTTTCTGTGCCTGAAACTTCCTCCACTCATTGAAAGGACTAGATAAGATAGACCTAAAGGTTCCTTTTAGATTTATTATCATGTAGTTTTATTAATTTTTCAAAATGACATTGGGTAAAATATATTGAGATACTGGCTCTCTACTATATCAACAACAGTTGTAAGAAGAATTTAATTATTAATCAAGAAGACATGAAAGCTTATAATACATTTTGAATATGCTTTCATTAAATAGATATTCTGTTACATATATTTTCATTTCTCTCCATTCTTTCTTTCTTTAGCAATAGTTGCTGGAACAGAGTAGACATGAAATGCCTGTTGACTTCAGTATTCCTTTGCACTGCTATCCCCTATGTTTGGAATGCTGTTGTTCAGTCATGTCCAAATCTTAGTGACCTTATTTGGAGGTTTCTTAGCAGTGATATTAAAGTGGTTTGCCAGATTCTTCCTCAGATCCTTTTACAGATAAAAAAACTGAGGCAAAAATGGTTAAGTAACTTGCCCAGCATCATAGACCTAGTAAATGTCTGAGCCCAGATTTGAACTCATGAAGACGAGTCTTCCTGACTCCAGGCCCAGTGTTTTATCTTTTGAACCATCTATCTTCACCTTCTTGCTTAGAATGTACTCCCAGTTCTTCTCAACTTCTTGAAATCTCATTTCCTTCAAAACATGACTCAAGCATTACTTTTTCCAAGCCTTTCCCAATTTTCCCAGTTTCAAGCATATAGCTCCAGGTCCAAAATTATCCTGTATTATTTCATATATTCTCTATATACTTTTGCAACTAGGTAACACAGTTGATAGACAACCAACTCTATAATCAGGAGGACCAGAGTTCAAATATGGCTTCAGAAAATTGACAGTTAAAAGCTTTCTGACTTTGGGCAAGTCATTTAACCCTGATTACCTCTCACCCAGCGCCATCTCCAGGTTTCCTGATTCATATCTGGCCACTGGACCCAGATGACAATGAAGGAGAAAATGAGACTCGTGACTTAGCACAGCATTCCCTCACTCCATACAATTCATGTGCTTTCCATGGCTTCGCCCCCCCCCCAAAAAAAGCATGTTCTTTGAGAATGAGAGACAAAACATCATCATCATCAACAACAACAACACTGTCATGTAGTTTCCCATGTTGTAAGAATTGTCTTACTTCATTATTCCTTACTTATTTTTTGTCTTTCCATATCCCCAGACCTAGTCCAATATAATGTCATCTATTCATTAATACCACAATATCCAAGGAACTTTGAGAAACTAATAGTGATTTTAGAAGCATTGATTTACCATTCTTACTTACCATCAGGTTGAGTGTCCCAAGGATTATTTTATTGGCAAAGATAAATTACTGGATACCATTTTTCCTTTCCTCATTTTATAGATGAGGAACCTGAGGAATACAGGATTAGGTGACTTGTCCAAATCATAGTTAGTAAGTGTCTGAGGACAGATTTGAAGTCAGGAAGATAAGTCTTCCAGACACACTATCAGGGTAGTAACAGTATAAGAGGAGAAGGGAATATATTCAAGTCACATAGCAAAGGTGAGGTGGACTAAATACATTTGGAGATCATTCTTGAAGAGAGGAGGACTGAAGTACCTTAAAAGCACATTCAACCAGAGCAATCAAAAATGTTGAAACTTGAGCTAAGAACAAATAAATAGAGCCAAGATGCTGGAAAGATGTCAGGACCTTCCCTGAGCTCTTTTGAGCTTCCCTTAGAAACAGCATTAAATCACTCATATCAATGAATTCTAGAACAAAACAAACTGAACCATTTTCAAGCTAAAGCTATTTTGGAAGGATTTGAGAAAGGTCTGTTTCACTTAGGTAGAGGCACATGGCCCAGGAAGGGGAGGGGCAGCCAGCAGCAGTTTCTTAGAAGCCACAAAGATAAGCACTCAAGAACTCAAGTTAAAGCTCAGTAGGCCAGCTGTGAAGCCTCTAGCCCCAGTGTAGAAAGAAAATTGTGAGCCCTAGAAACCCTGCAAAGTCAGCACAATGAAGCTTGGCAACCTCAATGCAGTGAGAAAGTCATTAGTATCTGAGACCCCAGCAAGGAAATTCTGGATCCCTGGATCCCTGGACCCCTGGATCCCATCACAAGAAGTTTGGGTCTATGGCCCACATAGTGCAACTTAAACACACACACACACACACACAATTAAAAAAGGAGTAAGAAAAGAGGAGTAAGAAAAGAAAAAAATCCCTGATCATAGAAAGCACCAAAAAACTCTCTTGGAAGAATTCAATAATTTTGAAAATCAGACAGAAAAATGAGGAAATAAATGAGAAGTATGCAACACTTCAGAAAAGGAAGCACAAAAATTAACCAAAGAAAACAACTCCTTTAAAAATACAACTGGCTGAATGAAAAAAGGAATTAATTCTTTGAAAAATAAAATTGACAAAATGGCAAAAAAAATCTACTGCAGAAAATAATTTGTTTAAAAACAGAATTGCTCAAATGCAGAGGAGATACAAAAGCTAACTGAAGAAAATAAACTCTTAATAATTAGAATTGGGCAAGTGGAAGCTAATGAATCTTTGTGACATAAAGAATTAGTCAAACAAAATTTTAATAAATGAAAAAATGAAAAAAACAACTGACCTGGCAAATAGATCCAGGAGATATAATTTAACATTTTTAGACTATCAGAAAGAAATGAAAGACATGTATAAAGAAAGTATCATGGAAAATTACTCTGATATCCTGGATCCAGCTGTGAAGCCTCCAGACCCAATGCAGAAAAAAAATTGTGAGCCCTAGAACCCCTACACAGTCAGCACAACTAAGCTGGGCAACCTCAGTGCAGTAAGAAAGTCTACCTGTGTCCACATCTGGCCTCAGAAACTTAATAATTACCCAGCTGTGTGATATTGGGGGAGTCACTTGATCCTACTGCCTTGCAAAAAAAAAAAAAAGACAAAAAAGGGATAAAGAATTCAACAGTCACTGAAAGAATTCAACAATCACCTCCTGAAAGAGATCCCAGGTTAAAAATGCCAAGGAATATTGTAGTCAAGTTCCAGAATCACCAAGTCAAGGAGAATATTGCAGGCATCCAGAAAGAAAGAAATAATTCAAATTCAAAGGAGCCTCAGTTAGAATCTTAAAAAAATTGGACAGATTCAGCATTAACAAATCAGAGAGTCTAGAGTTTAATATTCCACAAGACAAAGGTGTTTGAATTTCAACCAAGAGTCAGCTATCTATTAAGAAAAACTGAGCACAGTCTTTTAGGGGAAAAGATGGGCATTCATTAAAATAGGTGGCTTTCAAATTTTTCTGATGAAAAGACCAGAGGTGAACAGAAAACTCAGTCTTCAAATACAAGACAAAAGAAATGCAGAGAAATATAAACAGTAAAAAACACAAGGATATTCAATAACTAAATTCTACATCTTTACATGTGAGTATGATATTTCTGACTCCTGAGAACTTTGAAGGAGTATTCATAAACAAGGGTTTTGATTTTGATGTGATGATATAAAGAATAAAGGTATGATAAAAAGAATTTATTAAGAAAAGAGGAGGGGTGTGTGGCCAGGTGGTATGGGGTAGCTAGTTGGCATAGTGAATAAAGCACCGGCCTTGGAGTCAGGAGTACCTGGGTTCAAATCCAGTCTCAGACATTTAATAATTACCTAGCTGTGTGGCCTTGGGCAAGCCACTTAACCCCGTTTGCCTTTGAAAAAAAAAGAGGAGAGAGGGGGAGGCAAAATAGGGTAAATTACATCACATGAAAAGGAACAAAGTGCCTATTATGGAACAGAGAAAGAAAGGAGGAGATAAAAATTGCTTGAATTTTACTCTCATGAGATTTGCCTTAAAAACATATACACAGAGTTGGGTTAAGAAATTTATTCTACTCTATAGGGAATTAGGAAAGGAAGAGGAAAAGAAAGACTGATAGAAGGGAGGGTAGAAAAGAAGGCAGAAGTGGGGAAGAAAAGGGGAGAGAAAAGGAAGGGGGCTGTTGGAAGTTAGGGCTGATTGAGAGGAATGGTAGTTAGAAGCAAAACACTGGTGAAGAAGAATCAGGTGAAAAGAGAGAGAAACGAAAAAAATGGGAGAAAAATAAGATGGAAGGAAACAATAAGATCATAACTTTGAATATGAATAGGATAAAATTTCCCCAAAATAGATGTGGTTAACAGTGAATTAAAGATCAGAATCCTACAATATGTTATTAGAAGAAACACATTTGAGGAAGAGAAATAAGCACAAAATAAAGGCGAAAGACTGGAGCAGAATATATTGTTTCAAAAGTAGTAAAAAAAAAGCAGGGACAGCAATCTTTATTTCAAACATAAGCAAAATAGATCTCATTGAAAAGCATAAAGGTGGGAGCAGCTAGGTGCTGTACCAGTCCTGGAGTCAGGAGGACCTGAGTTTAAATCTGGCCTCAGAAACTTAATAATTACCTGGTTGTGTGGTGTTGGAGAAGTCACTTGACCCTCTTGCCTTGCAAAAAAAAATCTTAAAAAAAGACAAAAAAGGGATAAAGAAGGAAATTGCCACTTGCTTAGAAGTATCATAGACAATGAAATAATAGCAATACTAAACATACATGCACCAAGTGGTATAGCACTCAAAATGTTAGAGAAGTTAAATGATTTATAGGAAAATATAGACAGCAAATAAATATAAATGGGGGACCTCAATCTCCTTATCTCATATTTACATAAATCTAATCACAAAATAAACAAGAAAGAAAGGAATTGAACAGAATTTTAAGATAGATATGATTGACCACTGAAAAAAAAGTGAATGGAGAGATTTCTAGGGTGGAGCCTAGATGGAAATTTGAAACTAACATGCTCCTGGACCTTTTCCCTAGGAAAGATAAATGAAGACTCTGCATGGACATTTAAACCGCAGATTCCATCAAGACAAAGAGAAGACAAAGAAATTCTCAGCAGGAGACATCATGGAAGATCTTCAGGAAAGGACTGACTCTTTGAGGGAAAAGGAGAAGTAAAATCAAGTGAGGCTGGAGGGGAAGAAAGCCAGCAGAAGACTTTAAGCCACAGTGCAGTCCAGGTCCAGTCAGCTCAGCAACAACATAGATACTGGCAGATAGATAGCAAGACAGCAAGAAGGGTCCCAACCACAAAGTCTGAACCTGGAAATACTGGGACAAAGATAGGACTGGATTGTGAACAAACTACTGCATAGGCAGAACCTGGACATAAAGGAGGAAATAAACCTCTGAAAAGGCAAGGCCCAGGCTACATTTGAAACACCTTGGTCAATGACAAGCCAATGATCAGACCCCAAACATAGCATAAAAAACACATGAATCTAAACTCCCTATAAGCGAGGAGCAGACCTAAAACAACAAAGATGTGAAAAAAAAGCTAAAAATATTTCACTATAGAAAACTACTTTGCCAGTAAACATGATAACAATGCCACCCCAGAATAAGAAATCAGTGAAAAATCACTCACAGAGGAAGTCTCAAAATCCAAAAAGTCATAGAAGAACTTAAAAAGAACTTAAAAACCAATGGAGAGGGGCAGCTAGGTGGCACAGTGGATAAAGCACCAGCCCTGGAGTCAGGAGTACCTGTGTTCAAATCCGGGCTCAGACACTTAATAATTAGCTAGTTGTGTGGCCTTGGGCAAGCCACTTAACCCCATTTGCCTTGCAAAAAAACTAAAAATAAAAACCTAAAAAAAAAAAAACCAATGGAGAGGAAGAATTAAAATTGGAAAAAAGAAATAAGTCATGCAAGAAAATTATGAAAAAATGACTAAAGAAATCAACTCCCATAAAAATAGAAATAACCAAATAGAAAAGGACACACAGAAGCTAACTGAAGAAAATAAACCCTAAAAATTTTAATTGAACAAATAGAAACCAATGAATCTATGAGACTATGAGACTACAAGATTCCAGCAAACAAAATAAAATGGCTGAAAAATGGAAGATACTGTAAAGTACATTTTAGGAAAAATAAACTACCTGGAAAATAGATCCAGGATAGATAATTTATGAATCATTGGACTACCAATATAGATGAAAAATAGGATCTGGGCGGGGGGGGCAGCTAGGTGGCACAGTGGATAGAGCTCCGGCCTTCGAGTCAGGAGTACCTGAGTTCAAATCTGGCCTCAGACACTTAATAATTACCTAGCCGTGTGGCCTTGGGCAAGCTACCTAACCACATTGCCTTGAAAAATCTGAAAAAAAAGTAGAATCTGGAACCTAGACACATCATAAAGGAAATTATCAGGGAAACTGTCCAAATCTGCTAGAACAAGAAGACAATATAGCCATTGACCCCTCCAGAAAGAGATCCCAGGGTAAAAATTCTAAGGGCTGTTATGGACAAATTCCAGAACTCTCAAATAAAGGAGAAAATTCTGCAAGCAGCAAAAAAGAAACAATTCAAATGCAAAGGAAACACAGTCAGACTAACACAGGACTAAACATTGAGGGACTGGAGGAACTGGGATTCCATATATTAGAGGGCAAAGGACCATTACAACCAACAATTTATTACCCTACAAAATTCAGCATAAGCTGTCATAAATGAAAGATGAATGTTCAACAAAATAGAGAACTTCCAAAATTTCCTGACCAAAAGACCAAAACTGAACAGAGAATTAAATTTCCAAATACATGACTCAAGAGATGCATAAAATGGTAAAGGAAAAAAGGGAAGGACAAAGCAAAACAAAGCCAATGTTAGTCAAGACCATCAAATTGTATCCAACCCTAAAGAGGAATATATCACATTTATAACTCTTGAGAATTGTACTTCCCTTAGGATAACTAAAGGGCAGAATATAATTGAAGAGATTGGACTTAGAAAATATGGGTATGGTTGAATCTTGTCACTCCATTGAAGAGGTCCAAGATAATTTCACTATATTTGAGAAAAAAAGCCCTGATGAAAAGTAGGGATGTTTACTCTAAACTTAAGTATCTCAGTTTCCTTTGACCTATTCTAATTCTTCTGTGATCACAAAGCTTAGTAATTTTTCTGATAAGATCATCTTAAACTGGACAGTCTTGAGTCAGTGCCATCCATAACTTACAATCAATTGTAAAGTTCTTAAGTGAGACATTAATAACCTCCTAGTACTTAGTCATTTTAGATTCTCATAGCTCATTAAATCACATTTGATTTAACAAGGGGTTAAGTACCCTGGGGGTTGAGAGACAGAGAGAGAGAGAGAGAGAGAGAGAGAGAGAGAGAGAGAGAGAGAGAAAGAGAGAGACTTACACTTAATTGAATCAGAGCTGGACTTAATCCAAACTTTACTTAACAAAGGGTTACATCCCCTGTGTGGGGAGGGAGAGGAAGTGTGGGAGAAAGTATGCTTTAAGGAATGGGTACAAATGATTTGTCTTTGGATGATACTTTGGCTCATGAGGATTAGGTGTCCCTGGAGGGTACTTGACAAAGGGGTAAGGTAAAAAATGATTATAATTTGATGTCAAGACTCAGAAAAGTATACTTCTAATGAGACAGAAGAGGAGAGGATATTTAATGACTTTAAGGTAAAGCTACTTATGAAATGTAATCAATTAATCAATCAATTTATGATAGTACTATGATAACACTGAGCTTATCAATCAATCAATTAATCAAAGTGTGATTGGTGATATCTGATTAACAGTACTTGATTTATAAATAACACCAGGTGAAGAGGCACAAGCTTCTATTATACTAGAGGGAAAGTCTGGAGGATGTGAACACTGAGTAAATTCTATTCAATAGATTTGGTCCAGAGAGGTAATAAAATACATTCTGACTTGGGTTTAAAAATTTATCTACTCTATAGGGAAGGGAAGAATGGGAGAAGGGAAAGATAAGGGAAGAAGGGATTGATAAAAGGAAAGGCAAAGGTAATAATGAAGGCAAAGATAATAAACTAAAAGTCAAATTTTAAAAGAAAAGTTAAAGGGGAAAGGGAGTCAAACTTTGGTGAGGGAAAAATAAGAGGAAAGGAAAGATAAAAATATAAATGGGGAAAGATAAAGATAGCATGAAGAGAAATACAGAATTATTCATTGTAACTACTAATGTAAATGGGATGAATTGTTCCATAAAATGGCAGAATGGATTAATAGCATGAATCCTACAATATGCTGTTTATAAGAAACACATTTGAAGCAAAGAGATACAAACAGAGTAAAGGTAAAAGGATGAAGCAAAATATACTATGCTTCAGCTAAAGTTAAAAAAAATCAGGGGGTAGAAATTCTGATCTCACATAAATTCCTAGAGGAAAAGTTGAGTGAATTAGAAGGAGACATAGACAGCCAAACTTTAATAATGGGGGACTTCAACCTCCCTCTCTCAGAATTAGATAAATATAATCACAAAGTAAACAAGAAGAAAATGAAGAAGGTGAATGAAATAGTAGAAAACAGATATATATGATAGAAATCAAGAGAAAACTTAATCAGGATAGAAAAGTATATACCTTTATCTCAACAGTATTTGGCACCTATACCAAAACTGACCAAGTGCTAGGGCATAAACACCTTATAATCAAATGCAGAAAGGCAGAAATAATAAATGCATACTCCTACAAACATGATACAATAAAAGTACATGTAATAAAGTGTCATGAAAAGAGAAAACAAAAACTAATTGGAAACTAAATAACATAATTTTAAAGAATGAGTGAATCAAAAAACAAATTGTAGAAATAATAATCATATCTAAGAAAATGATACTAATGAGACATCATACCAAAATTTATGTGATATAGCCAAGGCAGTTTTGAGGGGAAACTTTATATCTCTAAGTGATTATATGAATAAAATAGAGAAAGAGGAGATCAATGAATTGGATATACATCCAAAAAGACCAGAAAAAGAATAAAGATCCCCAATTAAATACTAAATAAGAAATTAAGATATCAAGGGAGGTATTAATGGAATTGAAAGCAAGAAAATCATTTATCTAAATAAAACTAAGATTTAGTTTTATAAAAACATCAATAAAATAGATAAATCTTTGGTTTAGATTATTAATTAGATTATTAAAAAAGAAAGAATATAACCAAATTACCAGTATCAAAAATGAAAAAGGTAAACTATCCACTAATGAGGAAGAAATAAAAGAGATAATTTGGAGCTACTTTGCCAAACTGTATGCCAGTAAATTTGATAACCTGAATGAAATAGATGAATATTTACAAAAATTCAAACTGCCCAGATTAACAGAAGAGGAAGTAACATACCCCATTTCAGAAAAAGAAATTGAAGAAACCACCAATAAACTGTCTAAGAAAAATCTCCAGGTCCAGAAGGATTCACAAGTGAATTCTACCAAACTTTTAAGGAACAATTAATTCCTATTCTACATAAGCTATTTAAAAAAAAAATAAGAGTTCTACCAAATTTCCTTTATGACACTAATATGATGCCGATATCTAAACCAGGAAGAACCAAAACAAAGAGAATTATAGACCAATCTCGCTAATGAAACGTGATGCAAAAATCTTAAATAAAATTTTATGAATGAGATACCACAAGTTATTACTAGGATTATATACCATGATCAGGTAGGATTTATATGAAGTAGACAGGAATGATTCAATATTAGGAATACACTCAACATAGTTAAACCTATCAGTAGAAAAATCCAAAGAAATTCTGATTATCTCAATAGATGCTGAAAAAGCCTTCGATAAAATACAACATCCATTACTTTTAAGAACACTAGAAAGTTTAAGAATACATGGAGTTTTCCTAAAAATAATAAATATTCTCTCTATAAAACTATTATATGTAATGGGGTTAAGCTACAATTTCCAATGACATCAGGGTTGATACAAGGATGTCCATTATCACCATTATTATTCAATACAGTATTAGAAATGTCACACTTAGCAAGAAGAGAAGAGAAAGAAATGTAAGGAATCAGAATTGGCAATGAGGAATCAAAGCTTTCAATTTTTGCAAATGATATGATGGTATACTTAGAGAACCTGAGAAAAATCATCTAAAAACTCCTTGAAACTAACAAATTCAACAAAGTAATAAGATATAAAATAAGCCCACAAAACAGCATTTCTATATATAAACAACAAAGCCCAAGAACAAGAGTTAAGAAGAGAAATTCCATTTAAAGTCACTGTGGGGGCAGCGAGGTGGTGTAGTGGATAGAACACTGGCCCTGGAGTCAGGAGTACCTCAGTTCAAATTTGGTCTCAGATATTGACCTTGGCCAAGTCACTTAACCCCACTGCCTTAAATTAATTTTTTAAAGAAAAGTAACTGATAGACAGCATTAAATACTTGGGACTCTACCTCCCAAGACAAACCCCAAAACTGAACACTTCTCACCCAAATAAAGTCAGATTTAAATAATTGCAAAAATATCAATTTCCCAGCTTTAGGTCAAACTAATATAATAAAAGTAACACTTCTACTCAAATTAAATTAATTGTTTTGTGTCATACCAATCCAATTAGTAAATAATTATTTACATAGAGCTAGAAAAAATAGTAACAACATTCATCTGAATAAAGAAAAGGTTAAGAATAGCAAAGGAACTGATGAAAAAAATAATAAAGGAAAGTGCCCTCTTTCTACAAGATCTCAAACTGTACCATAAAGTTGTAGTCATCAAAACTGCCTGAAATCAGTTAAGAAATAGAGTAATGGATCAGTGGATTAGGATAGATTCAAAAGAAACAGTAAATGAGTACAGAAATCAGGCTTGATCATCTTTACATTTTTTAAAGCAGTTTCTATTAGCTTGATTTGGGTGAGAAGTGTTTTATAATTGTGTTCATAGTTTCTGGGTTTGCTTTGGGAAGTAGATCTGCAAGTATTTAATGTTGTCTACAGTTACTTTAAATGGAATTTCTCTTTCTATCTCTTGCTCTTGGGCTTTGTTGTTTTTATACACACACACACACACACACACACACACACACACACACACACACACACACACACACAAACACACAAATATACATATATATCCGGATGATTTATGTGCTTTTATTTTATATGCTGCTACTTTGTTGAATTTGTTAATTGCTTTAAGGAGATTTTTAGATGATTTCTTTGGCTTCTCTAAGTGTACCATCATATCATCTGCAAAGAGTGAAAACTTGACTTCCTTAATGCCAATTCTGATTCCTTCAATTTCTTTTTCTTCTCATTGCTAAGGCTAACATTTCTAATACTATACTGAATAAATGGTGATAATAGGCATCCTTGTTTCACCCCTCATCTTATTGGGAATGCTTTGAGTTTGTCCCTGTTCCATATAATATTTGCTGATGATTTTAGATAGATAATACTTATTATTTTAAGGAAAACTCCAGTTGTTTCTAAACTTTCTTGTTTTTAGTAGTAATGGATGTTATATTTTATCAGTCTTTTCTAGCATCTATTGAGATAATCATATGATTTCTGTTTGTTTTGCAATTGATATGTTCATTTATGTTGAGTAGATTCCTAATATTGAACCATCCCAGCCTACCTCATATAAATCCTTCATCATCATGGTGCATTATTCTGGTAATAACATGCTGTAATCTCTTTCCTAAAATTTTATTTGAGATTTTTGCTTCACTGTTCATTAGGGAGATTTGTTTATATCTTTTGTCTGCTTTGGTTCTTCCTGGTTTAGATATCTGCATCATGTTGGTGTCATAAAAGGAGTTTGGCAAAACTCCTCATTCTCCTATTTTTTTATAAAAGAAGTTTATGTAGAATAGGAATTAGTTGTCCCTTAAATGTTTCGTAGAATTCATTTGTAAATCCATCTAGACCTGGAGATTTTTTTCTTAGGGGGTTTATTGATGGTTTCTTTAATTTGTCTTTCTGAAATGGGGTTATTTAAGTATGTTATCTCCTCTTCTGTTAATCTGGGTAGTTCTTATTTTTGGAAATATTCATCCATTTCATTTAGGTTATCAAATTTATTGGCAAACAGTTCAGCAAAGTAGCTCCGAATTATAATGATCTTACTTACTGAGTACCAAATTAAATAAATTACCCACATGTTATTCTACAAAGCAAGGAAAAATAACAAATATGTGGAGGAATTAAAGAAGATAAGAGTCTAAAAGTAGCAGTTCTCAAAATACACTACAAAACAACAATTATCAAAATGATTTGGAATTGTTAAAATAAAAAGATCAATTAGCATAATGATTTAGTACCGTAATATTTAGAAAAAAATAAACACAATAAAACCAAAAATGCCAGCTACTGGAGAAAGATTATTTGACAAAACTTCTGGAGAAACTGGAAAGCAATGTTGCTGAAATTAGTATTCTACCATTACCTCACACCAAGATAAACTCCAAATGGAGCTTAATGACTAAGATATAAAAAGTCATGCCATAAACAAATTAGAAAATCAAGGTAAAAAAATTACCTTTGGATTTATGAATGGGGGAAGAGTTTATTTTAAAAATAAGAAAAAGCCCTACAGAAGATAAAGTAGATAATTTTACTTACATAAAAAATTTCAAAGTTTTAAACAAATAAAATCAAATGCATTTAAACTTAGAAGTACAAAAGTTAACATGGTTCAGGGGCATCAGGAGGGGGGAGGAATTTGCAACAAATATCTCTGATTTAGGTCTCATCTCTGACATGTCAATTGAACTAGTTCAAATTTAAAAGAAAGAGCAATTTCTCAAAAAGAGGTCAAATGCTAAGAACAGGCAATTGTCTAAATGCAATGATAATTATTTTAAACCCTTGAGTCAATAAAATGACTTCTAAGATCAACATCATACCTTACCCATACACTACAGTTTGAGGGAACTTATATTATGCCAAAGATTATAGACTCAGTAACTTTCTTCAGTTTGAAAATTTTAACTATTTATTCAGATTGAACCCTCTATCCCAATTTACATTTCTTTTTCTATCTAGTTAACCCCTAAAATCTTTATGACTGAGGCAAAATTTAGTTTCCTGGAAAACTTTCAATAACAAAGTAGCAGATTATATTATAGGGTCTATGGTTAATGCAATATAAATGATCCTTAAGGATTGTTTTTAAAGAATTTCATCAGAGAACAATTTCCATGCAACTAGAAGAACTCTGTCATTTCAGTAACTATTGAACATATTTAGTACCATCACCTTAGTATTTTAAATGGCTTAATTGTGAAATTTAAAGTTTATAGGCAATAATAGCTTTCTTTCACTGCTGCAGGTAATATCAGTTATTTCAGTAGATGAATTTGGTTTCTCTTATTTGTTGTGTTTCCTGAATAATTTATAATTGCCCTCCTGCAAACAATCCCATGTTACATTTTGAAGTTTATAATGCATTAACATAAGCACGAAAAACTGTTTCGCTGCATCCATTTATTACCAATTCAATTGCCTTACAGGAAAAAAATGAATAATTTAATGTCCAACAAATATAACAAGTTGTAGAATTATCCACATTTTCATAAATATGCTGAAACACTACAGGGGTTCTCTACAGTGTCCCTTTCTGACTCCAATTCTTTTCTTTACAGCCTATGAATTCTTATCCACAACTGAATTTTATAAATAAAGAAATCTACAGACAATAGAATTAGAGGGTTCTATCCAAGTCATAAGTTGATAAGAATACAGTATAACAGAGTATATCCTACCTATTTTTAACATATCATCTCATAAGCAAAAGAGTAAAAGTTTATTTTTAGATATTCTTATTCTTTTTTGACTACTTTTGAAAAATTAAGAATGTATTAAAATCTTATTATATATATATGTGTGTGTGTGTGTGTGTGTGTGTGTGTGTGTGTGTGTGTCCATATACAAATTGATAGGAATTTGGGCAAACTTTAAAAGATAATCAGATTCCTTTGACTAGAGTACCAAAAGACATAACTATTATTATACTATAACTCTGTTATCTTGACATATAATGTGTAAACATGTAAACATATAGGTATATAAAAGTAAATATAAAGTAACCTCAGAAGAGAGAGAGCACTAGTAACTGGAAGTAACAGAAAAGCCCTTCTGCAGAATATGTCCCTTGAATAGAATGTGTTTTTTTGTTTTTTTATTTGTTTGTTTGTTTTCGGTTTTTGCAAGGCAATGGGGTCAAGTGACTTGCTCAAGGTCACACAGCTAGGTAATTATTAAATGTTTGAGATCTGATTTGTACTCAGGTCCTCCTAACTCCAGGGTCAGGGTTCTATTCACTATGCCATCTAGTTGCTCCCCTTATATTGAATCTTGAAGGATGCCAGAGATTCTAAGAGGAAGAAATAAAGAGGGAGAATATTCCAGATATGGATGAGATGGAATATATAGTTTTTTGGGGAGACAAGCAGGCCCATACAACTAGAAAATATGTGGATGAACATCTTGTGTAATAAGCCTGGAAATATAGGAATGTGTCAGGTTGTACAGAGTTTCAAAGACAAGAGAAATTTGTATCTAATCCCCAAGGTATTTGTAGTCACCAAAACATGTTGAATGTGGAATGGGATGGCAAAATCATCATAACTATGTTTTCCTGAAAAAAACACTTTGGAAATTATTATGACAATGATTTGGAATAGAGAAAGAACTAAAGAAGAGAGCCCTAATAGGCTATTATTTTTTTAGGTTTTTGCAAGGCATATGGGGTTAAGTGGCTTGCCCAAGGCCACACATCTAGGTAATTATTAAGTATCTGAGGCCAGATTTGAACTCAGGTACTCCTGACTCCAGGGCCAGTGCTCTATCCACTGCACCATCTAGCTGCCCCCCAATAAGCTATTATTGCAAGGATCTGGAAAGGTGAAAATGGACTAAAATCAGGGTTATTCTAGTAATTTTTTTTTGATAATGGAGCTTTGTATGTACAAACTTTTCAAATTAATTTGCCTTTTTAACACTATCTTAAGTGCAGATAATCAACAAAACTTTAAAGTCATATTTTGTAGCATTTACATATTTCTGTGGTATAAATAATCATATTGCTATTTTATATTCAATTAGAGCTACCTACAGAATAACCATAACCCTAATAAAAGATGACAGGAAGGAGGGAGGGAGGGAGGGAAGGAAGGAAGGAAGGAAGGAAGGAAGGAAGGAAGGAAGGAAGGAAGGAAGGAAGGAAGGAAGGAAGGAAGGAAGGAAGGAAGGAAGGGGAAAGGAACTCAAGTATTCTGTAAGGAAGAGTTGCTTAAAATTCTGATTAATTCTAGAAACGTAAACTATCCCAGACAAGAACTCCTTGGGGGCAGAGACTTTTTTTGCCTTTCTTAATATTCTATTGCTTAGCACATGCCTCAATATAATAAATGAATACCAACTGACTGATTAATTATGAAATGAGTATTGTTTTTCTGTCATGTTAGTAAAAGTAAACTAATTGATTAGGTTTGGGATTTTGAAATAGCCTTTGGTCCACTTTTCACATTAAAATCTTTGAAGAAGATTTTAAGATGGAAAAGTTAGACATTAAGTGAAATGACTTTGTAAAACTGAAAAATTCTAAAATTTTATTATATGATTAAAAGTATTTCAATCAATTTAAAATTTTTAATAGTAATCAACTTATTTTGAATCTTTGCTGAAATGCATAAAACTAACAAAATTCATTGTTGGTAAAATGACTTTTGACTCTTAGAAAGTATAAAATTTAATTCTTTTCCTCTAAAGTAGAGCAAACTTTCCCTGACTGTGCATTTAAATTAGAGTACATTATATGTATACACCATAAATTGTGAGGAATTATAGCCAGAACATTAATATAAGCATATATTGAAAAGTTTAATTAGTTCTACATTTAAACTTTTTTCAACCAATCACCAGTCCACAATACTAAGTTCTTCATTATAAAAACATTTTATGTTTACACCAAAATGTGATCCATGTCTAAAATAATAAAAGATCTGCCACTAAATTTCCAGTAACTGTTAGCCATATGGAATTCTACATTGGTACATAAGAATAAAAAGCATATTGATGTTCTAACTTTGATCTTTTCACTCAGATCTGCCTCTTTGCACTTAAGAAAATGAAACTATTCAACCAACAGAAATTTCCTATTCTCACAACCAGTCTATACAGTAATATGTTTATGACATGAATATATTAGGGTATAAAGACTTTTATAGATGAAGAACAATGTTTGAGGTCCTTGCTTCTTTGTTCCCTCACCTGCTAATCTAAGAGAATTTTTACCAGGATATTTCAAAACAATGATGCTCTTATGTTTTTAACTTTCTTGGGGAGAAACAAAAGTATTTGAGTTTATTGCCTTTTTCCTCACTAAATCTCTCCATAGGATTAGGGTGGAACAGGTTTTTTTTTTTTTTTTGAGGTTCTTAGTTGATTTTGTTTTAATTTTTGTACATACAGGGAATCTGAACAGATGGGATTTCAGATCCAACCTAGTGAGAACTTTAGCTGTTTCATGCACATTTTTGTTTTCTAGAAATAAAATCCAATAGCATTAACATGGTTCTACAATGAAACAGTACTAGCATTGTCCATGAGCTCTCAGTGGCACACTGTTAATTGCAGCTGGGAATTCAAGGCTTTGGTCTTTACTGACTTTTCTTCATTTTGGAAGTTGCTCATAGGCATTCTATTTTTTTAGCTTTAATGTTCTTTCCCCCTTTTATTTGCATAAAAAAGAAGATAAAAGTCTTTGATAAAAAATTCATTTAACAATGATCAGGACCACATTGAAATGAATTATGTTACAATAGAATCTTAATTCATTTTCAATATTGTTCCTTTTGGAAGGAAAAGGAAAAGAAAAGAGGTTAAATAAAGGGTATAAAAAAAGAAAACAGGGTTTCAAATTGAGACTAAATTCACTGGAAGTTACTTGCAAACAACTTGCTTTGAACAAGTAAAACATGTTGCACTAAATGTTCAATGGAAAGCCCACTTATGAGTCATGAATTCAGAAGATAGACATTTTTCTCCTGAATACAATAAATTAATGTGTGACTAACAAAGTCATTTAACCTCTCTGTTTCTTGTTTTTTACCTCTAAAATCAGTAGAATATGTGCACAATATAACAAATGTTGCTGAAAAATACTTTGTAAATATTAAGGTACTGTGTAAATAGATTATTTATTTTATTTTTTGGTCCATACTTGATATTTCAGTGATCTGGGGGAATTTTCAGTATTGAAACTTCCTCCAATGAATCCTGGCAACTGATTTGTAATTCATAATCTTAGTGATCTTTCTAGGTCACTGAGTTTAAAGACTTATCCATGAACACATAAAAGTTACCTATGAGACGAGACTTAAATTCAGATCTTTACAACTCCAAAAGCTTTTCCTTCTCCTTTTCTCCATGGTATTTCTTTATTTTTTTTGAAATATTATTTTTTTCAATATAGGCAAGTTAGTTTTCAACATACATCTTTTTATAAGCTTTTGTTGAGTTCCATATTTTTCTACTCCCCTTCTTTCCACTTCCTCATGCCAAATATAGGTTATAATATAGGTTATAATGTATAATGTATAATATTCAAAATATTTTCATATTATCCATAAAGTGAAAGAAGAATCAGAACTAAAGTGGAGTGGGGGGAACAATAAGAAAAAGAAAAGAAAAACACAAAACTAGCCCCTGAAAGTGAAAATAGTATGCTTTGGTCTGCATTCAGACTCCATGGATGTGGATGGCATTTTTCTATCACAAGTCATTTAGAACTGCCCTTGATAATTAAACTGCTGAGAGAAACTAAGTTCACTCTAGTTGATGGTCACACAATGATATTGGTCTTGTTTTCATCAAAAAAGATGTTTTAATCAGTATTCAAATATCATCAATTCAGCATTGCTGAGAAAAGGTAAATCGTTCACAGCTAATCATCCTGCAATATTAGTTACTTTTTTTAGTAAATTTCCCAATACATCTGCTCATATTAGTCTTTCCAGGATTTACTGATAACATCCTGCTCAGCGTTTTCCCAGAGCAGAACAGCATCCTATCACAAGCACATATCACAACATTTTTAGCTATTTCCCAACTAATGGGTAGCCCCTGAAGTTCCAATTCCTTTCCACCAGAAAAGAGCTATAAAAATCCTTATGTGTATAGGTCCTTTTCCATCCTGTTTTTCATCCCTTCTGTATTTCAGAAGTATAATAGCAATATTGCAAAGTCAAAGGGTACACATGGTTCTAAAACTTTGGGGGTATAATTGCTGAAATGCATAAAACTAACAAAAATCAATGTTGGTGAAATGAATTTTGACTCTAAGAAAGTATAAAATTTATCATTTTACAACTCCTCCAATAATGTATCAATCTCTCATTTTGCCTACATCCCCTCCAATATTTTTCTCTTCCCTTTCTGTCCATTAGACAATGCAACAGATAAAAAGTTGTACCTCAGAATTGTTCTAATTTGCATTTCTCTAATATATAATGAGTTAGAAAATTTGTTTAATATGGCCATAAAATGCTTTGAAAAATATCATTTGAAAACTGTTCATTTCTCTTGATCATTTAGCAATTGGATAATGACATTTTTTTTGTAATTTTGATTCAATTCTCTATGTTTGAGAAATGAGCCTTTTAACAGGGAATATTTTTCTCCATAACCTACTCTTGCTAATTGATTTTTTCCTCCATCCTATCCCCTCCCCACCCCCATTTATTCTATTCTCTCTCTCTCTCTCCTTTCACCCTGTCCATTATCAAAAGTATTTTGCTTCTGACTACCCTCTTCCACAATCTTGCCTCCCTTCTATCACAACCTTCCTTCTCCCATCCCCTTCCCTCCTAATTTCCTATAGAATAATATATATTTCTATACCCAATTTAGCGTGTATGTTATTCTCTCTCTGAGTCAGTTCTGATGAAGGTAAGTCTCACTCACTCCTGTCATCTCCCCCCTTCTACTCTTTTACAAAAATTTTTTCTTGCCTCTTTTATGTGAAATAACTTACAACATTCTATGTCCCCTTTCCCCTTCTAATTCTTCTATTACTCTTTAAGGTAATTTTTAAATATATTTTCCCTTCTTATTCAACTCCCACCTGTGCCTTGTGTGTGTGTGTGTGTGTGTGTGTGTGTGTGTGTGTAATATATGTACTTTAACTGCCCTAATAAATGAGAAAGTTTTCATCAGTCTAATCTTTCCATGCAGGAATACAAAGAGTTCAACATCATTAAGACCCTTAATATTTTTCCTTTCCTATTATCCTTTTTATGCTTCATTTGAGTCTCATAAATTAAGG
Organism: Macrotis lagotis; assembly: GCF_037893015.1. Classification (NCBI taxonomy): domain Eukaryota; kingdom Metazoa; phylum Chordata; class Mammalia; order Peramelemorphia; family Peramelidae; genus Macrotis; species Macrotis lagotis. The sequence goes on from NC_133658.1 coordinate 662,844,434, forward strand.
ACAAATTTTTTGGTCAGTTCTGATCTTTTCATCAGTAAGGTTTGAGAGTCCCCTATCTCACTGGATGCTCATCTTTTCTCTGAAAGAGTATGCACAATGCTGGGTGGTTGATTCTTGATTGTAATCTAAGCAATTTTGTCTTTCAGAACATATTCTGAGTCCTATGATCCTTTAAGAAGAAGTTGCTAAATCATGTATTATCCTGACTGTGGGCTCCATGATAATTGAATTGTTTCTCTCTGGCTGTTGGCCAGAAACTCTAAAATTTGGCTATGATATTCTTGGCAGTTTTTATTTTAGGCTCTCTTTCAGAAGGTAATAGGTGAATTTGTTCCATATCTATTTTCCATATGCTTTTAGAATGTCAGGGCAGTTTTCCTTCATAATTTTTGAAAGATTGTATCTGTGCTCTTTTTCTGATCATTTTTTCAGGTAATACAATATTTTTAAAATTATTGCTACTAGAACTATTTTCCAGGTCAGTAACTTTCCAATGAGATGTTTCAAATTGTTTTCTCGTTTTTCACTCTTTTAGTCTTGTTTTATTTTTTTCTAGATTTCTCACAAAGTCATCAGCTTCCCTTTGCTCAATTCAATATTTTAAGGAACTGTTTTCTTCAATGAGCTTTTGTACCTCCTTTTCCATTTGGCCTGTTCTGCTTTTTAAGGTATTCTTCTCCACATTGGTTTTAGTTTCCTCTTTTTCTATTTGACCCAGTATTGTTTTTAAAATGTTATTTTCTTCAGTATTTTTCTGTCTCCTTCACCAAGCTACTGATTTGTTTTTCATGATTTTCCTACATCTCTCATTTGTCTTCCCAATTTCGCCTGTTTCTCCCTTACTTGGTTTCCAAAATCCTTTTTAAACTCTTCCATGGCTGTAGGCCTATTTATATATTTTGTAGACATTGAATGAAGGAACTTTTACTTTGTTTTCTTCATCTGAGTATGTGTTTTAATTTTCTTTATCACCACAAGAATTTTCTATAGTCAGATTTGTTTCTTTCTGATGTTTACTTATTTCCCCAGCATATGTCTTGATTTTAACTCTTTTTTAAGTTAGGGTTCTGTTTCCAGGAAGGAAGGGCACATTGACCTAAGCTTTAAAGATTTTTGTAGCTGTTTTCAGCAATACCTCTAGCGACTTGTAAATTTTTCAGTTTTTCCAAGGTGATGTGATCTAAGGAGAGGTGTTTACTACTCTCCTGATCTATACATTGGTCTGTGGGTGACCCCAGCACTTCTTTCTGCCATGAACCTGTTTTCCCACTTCCCTAAGACAGCAAGGTCTAATTTGCTGTACTGTTCCTCCTTTTCCTAGGTCAGTGATCCAGGACTGTAACCCAGATCAGAGAAAGGGCAAAGAATCAGAGTCCTGCCTCAGTGATGTCTAAGAAATTCCTATAATCTCTTTGTGACCTCCTTACCCACTATGAACTAAGAATAGAAGCAGCTGCCACTGCTGTTGATTCACTGCCACCCAAGAACTGCGCCTGGTCCACCAGTACCAGGTCAGCTGGGACAGGGTCTACACCAGACTCTTCTCCACTCTCATCCTGGTGTGTCAGACCTTTCTTGCTGACTTTCCAAGGTATCCTTGGCAGTCTCTAGGCTGAAAGGTCTGGAAACAGCCACCACTATCACTGTCTCAGTCACCAGTTGTCTGTACCAAGATTTCTGGTATCAGTCCAAGCAGTCCTCTCTCACCTTGGTGCAATAGACCTTTCCTGCTGAAATTCCAAGTTCACTTGGGCTGGAAAATTGTTTCGCTTCATCTTTTTTTTGTGGGGGGAGGTTTCTGTCACTCTAGAATTTGCTTAGAGTTATTATTTAAAAGTATTTGTAGGGATTTGGGTGAGACTCAGTCAAGTCCCTGTCTGTATTCCACCATTGCCACCCCTCCTCCCCCACTCCCACCATGCTATTTCTAAAAATGACATTGTATAATTATCATCATTAATTAAAAGCATTGCTAATGATGGCATTATCATTATTAATTCCAATAACATTCTGAATTTTTTTATACTTAGATAAATCATTATGATTAAGTTTCTTAATGTCTAATACCAGGACTATGGAATAACTTAGAACCATATGAGTCCTAATGTACCAAAGAATTATTTTTCATTCTTATACTGAATTTATGTCTTATTCCTAAAATATTTCTGGCATTAATTAGAGATTTTAAAAATGTTCAATGATATATAGCCATGTAGCTTTAAGGGCAGTAACTTTTATAGCTCAGAGGGAAATAAAATATATTTAATTTAATCTTTTTATTTTATAGATTAACAAACAGATCTGGAGAGAGTAAATGACTTTCTCAGATTTACCTAACTAATTAACAACAGAGAACAGGCAAGAATGCAATTCTTTTGAGTCCTAAGCACTGGATCATTCCCAATTTTGATTTATCAAAAGAACATGCTTAAGGTTTGAGTCCTTTGCTTCAATCAGTTTGCTTTTATTAACCCAACAGAAAAGCAATGCTCATTTCTTAATCGATAAATTAGCATAAATTTATTAAAAATAAAGGTAGTCTACAAAGTTTGTTACTAGAGTTGTGCTGATTATGCAAACTACAATTCATATGTTCTATGAGTAAAGAATAAAATAGTTCAGATTTGCTATGGTTTCAGTATATTCTCAATAATGTTTTTTTAACTTTGTCTTGTGAATAAAGACATCTTACTAATTTTTTTTTATATTTTTTGAGCTGTCAGCCTTTACTTGTCAAGATAGAAAGGAATACTTTTAAAGAAAGCAAAATACTTCAAAATGCCTGACAAGCAGTTTTAATTTTTTTAAAACTTTACTAATTGCAAAGGACAAGTAGGCATGGATAAATTATAATAGATCACAGATCTAGACCCTTCACTTTTCTCCAGCCTAGTTTCACACTGTCCCATTCAGCTTCACAATTTTAGTGTCATCTTCAAATCCTTACAATACACAGGTAATATATCCAGTCATCAGACTTTGTCGTCACTACCTACTTTATCTCTCTCATCCATTCATTTATTCTTTTTAACATGGCTTCTATCTTAATTCATGTCTTCATCACTTTTCACCAGGATTACTGCAAAGACCTCCCTGCCTTGTGTCTTTCCTCTCCAATTTAACCCTCCATTCAACTGCCATTTTCCTAAAGTTCAGGTTTAGCCATGTGACTTTCTCAACTCAAATTCCATTTCTGAAGTTTACTGAGTTTAGGGATAAATATTGAAGAACTAATTTTTTTTGACCCAGCTATCAATATTATTTACAAAGAGCTACCCCACCTAATTTTTATCTCATTTAACAAACTGTCTTAGCTACTGAACAGTCATGTAAAAACATTGAAATTTATGTTTTCTACATACTTAGAACATAAACTTTTTATGAATGAAAAGTGGAAGAATTCTTGAATTCTGGTAAAAGCTAAATTGTAACATTTGAAGAATTTTCCTGACCAACAAAAATCATTAAATTCACCAGTATTTTCAATTTAAAAATGTTTTGGGGTGACAGAACCCAGATGTCAGAGTACAGGCAGCTAACTAGCTGAACTCTCTCAACATTTCCCTCCAAACAAGATTAACTACTCAAATCAAATTTGGAAGTGGCAGAGTCCACAAGACATCAGAGTGAGATAATTTTCTAGCTTAAGACAATTTAGGAGGTAGGCAGACTAGGGAGGGAGCAGGCTAGAAGTAAAGTGGCAGCTGTTGCAGTAACAGCTGAAGAGAGCTCTCAGCCCAGAGATAATAAGGTATGTGTATGCGTGGAAGTGGGGACAGAGGGGGGTATTGGACAACTGGTCAGGAAAAAAAAATTAGAGGGCATCTTTTGCTGCTGGCACTTATTGACAGTCCTATTGCTAATACTGAGTTCTGGGTCACAGTTACAGTGCAGAGAAGAATATTAGTGATCAGGTATGGGTGAACACAAGCAGTAGTCACAGATCTAAAACACAGGGGAGCACTAGTGTTTTTGTCTGCAGAAAAGCATGGTACCTAGTCATAGTTTCAAGCTCAAAAGGAGCATTATACTGGTGGCTACAAGGGAGCAAAGACCCTTCTTGGGTATAGATAAGAGTACAAAGTAGGAGAGGAGAAAACACAACTCTCTTTAGATCACACCACATTAGCACCAAAAACACAGTTCCCCAGAACTACCTCTGTAAGCAACAGCAAAAAAGACTGAAACTTAGCACAGCGCTTCCCCATGTCTGGTCAACAGAACACAACTTTAAAAATACAGTCAAATATGAAGAAATAGATTTGAGAAATGAGTAAGCAAAAAAAGAAACAGAAAAGCTACTAATGACAGGAAAGACCAAGACATAAATTTACAAGACAGTAATGTGAAAACAGCTATAATAAAGCCTCAAAGAAAAATTAGCTGGACCTATTGAACAGTTAAAGAAAGAGAGAAAAGGGGTGGCTAGGTGGCATAGTGGATAAAGCACTGGCCTTGTAGTCAGGAGTACCTGGGTTCAAATCCGGTCTCAAGACATTTAATAATTACCTAGCTTTGTGGCCTTGGGCAAGCTACTTAACCCCATTTGCCTTGCAAAACCTAAAAAGAGAGAGAGAGAGAGAGAGAGAGAGAGAGAGAGAGAGAGAGAGAGAAGAGGTAGAGTAAAAGAAATTAAAGTGATGCAAGAAAATTATGACAAGAGAATTAAGTTTGTTAAGAATCACAAAAATACTGAAGAAAATAACACCTTAAAAGTAAAATAGATCAAATGGGGAAAGAAGTACAAAAGCGCACTGAAAAAAAAACTCAAAAATTGGTTTTAGACAAGTAGAAGCTAGTGATTCCATGAGATATCAAAAAAAAAAGAATGCAAATATTAGAAAAAATGTGAAATATCTCATCAGGAAAAGAGACCTAGAAAATAAATGAAGGAGAGATAATTTAAGAATTATTGAACTTCTTAAAAACCATGTTCAAAGGAAGAACCTAAGCATTATATTTCCAGAAATTATAAAGGAAAACTGCCTCAATATCTTAGATTCAGAGGGTAAAATAGAAATTGAAAAATCAACTGATCACTCCCTGAAAGAAATCCCAACATGAAAACTCCCAAGAAACCTCCAAGATCCCAAGTCAAAGAGAAAATATTGTTATTTTTGTTATCCATTGTTATATTCAGAAAGAAACAATTTTAATATTGTGTAGTCACATTCAGCATCATGGCAAGATTTAGGAGTTTCTCCCTTAAAGGTGCTAACAGTTAAGAATATGATATTCCAGAAGAACAAAGAACTATTATTACAAGCACGAATGACTATTATCTTTGGGGGTGGTGATGACTGAAATACAAAATTTTCAAGCATCCCTGAAGAAAAGGCCAGAACCAACTATAAAATCTGACATTCACATAGAAGATTTAAAAGTAATATAAAAATATAAACAAAAATGAGTAATCATGTGATAAAGTCAAAATGTTTTCATTCCTATAAGGGAATGTAAACAGTGTCATTATTAGGGTAGTTAGAAATATGATGCTGATTGTTGTCCTTTGTAATAAAAGAAGGCCATGGCATCAAATGAATGATATTCAAATTATGTTGATTATGAGAGGAATGTTGTGCAGAAATATCTTTCTCACTACCTTTTCCAGAACCATTATCATTCTATGACCTGCCTCAAAAGGGAAAAAGCTTCTGGTGATGTCATGGAAGTGGGAGTATTTTAGCCTTATGAATGTTGAATCCCTCCCATATCAGCACCAGGCAAAGTTCCAGTATATGATTTTCTGGCAACAAATTGGTAATAACATATGATACCCAAATCTGTCTTTGAATGGTCTATTCATCAGTATGGTGTCTTTATGGTGATAGTTTCTAACCAGTAAGGTAAAGCTAAACTGTCTTACAATGGACAACTCATCAGTATGATACAATTTGGTGACAATTTTTGATGGTAACAGCTACCCTATTTCTCAGAAATCTATGTTGCTCAGCTCTACAACTATACTCCCTGGAACTGGGCTCCCTAGACTCCCCTAAAACTGGAACACTTTCCAAACCATGGGAACCTCTCTAGGGATCAAACCATTCCAGGAAACCCTTGCAGTTCACAAAGAAAAGAGAACTCTCCCTGGAACCCCATCTGTTTCTCCAGTATCAGTCATCTTACCACATTAGACACCTTTTGGTGCCATCTGTGCTACCCCAGATTCAATGGCCTGAACCTGACTCCATTTTGATAGGCCAAGGGCAATGGAGGTTAATCACTCATCTCTTTTGAATAGTACTTGCCTATCTCTGAGGACCAACTGACCCATACTAATGACATAGAAGGAAGTGAATATGACTCAAATAAGTTGGGATGATCTCAAAAACAATGACTGGGTGAGAAAGAGAGATGCCCTGAGAGAAGGGGAAATGGAGAAGTAAAATGGAGATTTTTTTTCACAAATATGAGGCTCTGACAGGAAATGTTTAAACTTCATTTTCATTTGAATTTGAATTTGTTCAAAGAGGCCAGAGAGAGGAAAGAATAAAGAAGAAGAAGAAGAAGAAGAAGAAGAAGAAGAAGAAGAAGAAGAAGACAGAGGAGGAGGAGGAGGAGAAGGAAAGGAAGGAAGGAAGGAAACAAGGAAGAGGAAGAGAGGGGGCAGGAGAAGAAGAGAGGAAATAGGATGGAGAGAAATGAGCAACTGATAATGATTTGTGTGAATGGAAGAGAGGATGTGGCAACCCATAAAATGGTAGCGGGTAGCAGAATGGATTAGAAACCAGAATCCAACTTAATAGTTATATACAAGTGAGATACATTAGAGACAGAAGAACATAGAGATGGAATTAAAGACTAGAAATAGTCTTATGTGCTTCAGCTGAAGTGAAGAGAGCAGTAATAACAATCATGGCCTAGGACAAAATAAAAGCATAATTGGACCAAATTGGAAGAGATAATCAGGAAAATTACATTTTGCTAATAGGTACCATAAAAAATATATGATAACAAAATTTTTCAAGTTTTTCTGAATAATATATCACTCCTCAGATTTTTGGATGAAATTTTTAAATTTAGTTTAATTGATAAATGGTCAAAAACTATGGATAGTTTTCAGGAAAAAAAAATCAGCGCTACTATTGTCATGTGAAAAAAATATTCTTAATTACTATCGATTAGAGAAATACAAATTAAAACAACTCTGAGGTACCACCTTACCGCTATCAGTAATGATAAATGATAGAGGGAATGAGGAGAAATAAGTACATTAATAAATTGGTGGCGGAGCTGTGAACTGATCCAAACATTCTGGAAAACAATTTGGAACTCTTGATGAGTTGTCCATTGTAAGACAGTTTAGCTTTACCTTACTGGTTAAAAACTATCACCATAAAACCATGTATGCCCTGTAAATCATAAATAACAACATTAGTTCTTTGCCACAAAAAGATCAAAAAAGAATGTACAAAAAATATTTATAACTGCTCCTTTTATGCCATGTCAAAGAATTGGAAATCAAACAGATGCTCATTGATTCGCAAATGACTGAATAAGTTGTGTCTTATGATTGGTGTTATAAAAATGACTAGGAGATAGTTTCAGAAGAAAAAAAAATGGCAACATGGCAAGACCTATACAAATTGATGCAAAATGAGAAGAACCTGGAGATCATTGTGCACAATATCAGCAATGTTAGAATGTTAATCAACTATGGAAGACTTGGCTATTCTTATCAGTACAGTGAACCAAGACAATTTCAAAGGACTCATGGTCAAAAAAGGCTCTCTATGTCTGGAAAGAAAACTGTTGAATCCTGAGTACAAATTAAGATATAATTTTCTCAATTTATTGTTTTGTTCTTTTTTTTAAATGTAAATATGGAACTATATTTTTCTTAATTTAACATGCATAATTGATATTGTTTGTTTGCACTCTGTGGGTAAAAGGGGGGAGGTAGGGAGAGAATTTGGAACTCAAAAATTAAAGAAGAATGTTAAATTAATGAATTAAAAATATTTTTTGGAAGACTGTGTAAAAAAAAGTTCAAACATAATTCATAAAAATGGGAAACAATTATCTGAACTGACAGTTGCTTCACTACCTCTACATATAATTATATATATATATATATATATATATATATATATATATTCAAATTATATTAAGTTTGTGAATTCTTGAACAGAATTAGTATTGGGAGATTTTTCCAGGACAACTATATTTGTTCATGCAATTTGAAAGAATCATTTAACATAAAGGGCAATATATAATTTGAGTATATATATATATATATATATATATATATATATATATATATATATATATATATACATATATATATGAAAACTTTTCATTTCCTATTCCAAAAGATAATACTTTTCACATAAGCCCATACATTAAAATTACAATTCTATCATTTACCTTACTATTTGAGAATTAAGTTAAAAATACTCCTATAGAAAATAAAAATGTAGTTTTCATGAAAATATGCATCTGAATTTCAACATTAGTCTTAAAAATAAATAGGTGACAATGAGAGAGAGAGAGAGAGAGAGAGAGAGAGAGAGAGAGAGAGAGAGAGAGAGAGCAAAGAGCAGAGTGAGAATCTTAGGATCCTGGCAATAAAATCTGTTCACTGAAACAAAAACAGGCTAAGTGTCTTACCACCAAAACACTGACTTAGTAATGTTTCTCTAGACATTAAAATTCATGATTCAAAGAAAAATCCAAAATATCAGTCTAACTTCTGTGACCCTCCTTATGCTTCTGGGATGGTAACAGAATGATGGTGCATGGCAAAACTACATTCTTAAAGTTTTCTATGAACATTGACTGTTGGCATGGACAGTATGTGACTCTTGTGCAATGATCAAGGAAGAAGTATTAGCTATACTAAATTATATCAGTCTTTATATTCTTACTGTTCATTAAAATAGAAGAATAAAGTTGCACTTAAATGGAATGATGGCTCACAAATTATTCCTAGAGAAACAAAGAAGAGGTAGTTGACAAAGTTAATTTAATCATGAGCCCAGAGATAACAAAAATATCATTTTATATTTGGTTATCTTTGTATGGTAGCTGTTTATGATAAATATTTGAAAAAGTCACCATGAAAATAATCAAAGTTATGCACTAACATTGCAGAGGATGAAAAAATGGAAAGTTCTTTGAAATATTCAAGAAAACACTCAAAATATATTGCTATATACAATGATACTTGCTTACTTTGATGAAAATGTGGGAATAAGTGAGGACAAAAAGAAAAATTTTGAAAAATATGAATGGGAATATAGAATAAAAGAAGTCATAGATTTGTAAATTATATAGATATGCTTATACAACTTGAATATCTTTAAGTAAACTATAGGCAATTATTACATGAGACACGCCCTGAATAATAGAACAAAAAATGAAGCTGATTATATTTTATCTGTAGCAAATAAAACATTCATGCTTTTGGAGTTATTACATTGTGGAGTCATTATTTTCAATCAGGCCATCAACTTCTTAGTGCTAAGGTTAAAAGAAGTACAAAACTAGGAGAATTAATAATTAGAAAAAATATGACATGTTATTAATATAACTTCATTATGATTTATGTTAAATATTATTAAAGGGGAATATGGACAAAAGGAAGGACATACACACCAACTGTATTTAATTATTTTATGCAATATTTTAATGAATATAAAGCAGTTGTAATAGTAAGAAGACCAAAATTAGTTAAAAGGTCTTTTAAATCATTTGCTTATTATTCTAGGAGAGAGAGTCAAGATAATGAAAGGCAATATCGATATAAAATTATTTTCAAAACTTTATTCATGAGAAAATTCTAAATGTCTGGAAAAAATCTCAGACCTTACATACCCTCCCCACCTCAAGAAAAAGCAACTGAGAAAACACCAACTACTGACTTTAATACTTTTTACATGTGAATAAATTTTATAAAAATAATATAATGCTGAGAGCATCCTGAATTAAAGGGTATAAGCATTCAGTCAATAAACATTTGAGTTAAATCTGAGTACAAATATTTTCAAAAAGTCCCTATCCTTATTTATAAAATAACTGGGAAAGACAATAAGCAAAAGGAAGCTGAGAAGGGTGGGGAAGTATGCAATATAGAGATTTGGTGGAAAAGTCTGAGAACGGCCAAAGTAATGCATAGATTTGAAAAATAACATATTGTATCCTGGATTCTTTCCTAAAATAGAGCCTTTAGCTTTCATGGTTCCACCCTCCAATTAGAAGGACAGAGGCTAATGATAAGTAAAGAGGCTGATGGGATTATTCTGGATCATGAAATTTTTCCAATTATAAAGTTCATAAAGTATAATGGTAAGTAATATATATAGGCTTTCGCATATCATATTCTACAGTAAATTGCATCTTTTAACATTGAATGTTTTACAGAATACAGGATGCTTCTGTGCTTATTTTTCATGATTATAAATATATAGGTATGCAATGAATTTGTTAGAGTAAAATATTATCTTAAAGACTGTTTTGTCAATGAGGTATCTCCTATGCTTTAATCAAATGTTCTTTATTCAGGATGCCATAAAACTTATATGTGGGAACTTTTGTTCTGTAATCCTCTAGTCATACACAAAGAAATGTGTGGTGAGTAAAAATTATGCTAATGGATAGTTTCCACAAGGTAAGATAATTTTAATTTTAATTCATGTGAAATAATTGCATACTTTTAAAAACAGCGACAAGTATACTGTTAGTAAAATGAGTCAAACTGGCAACTCAGCCAGGAGCCTGATAATAATCAATTTGTTAGACTAAGAGAAACCAATGAATGACGTCAGTGGTGACCAAAGACCAAAAGTAAGGACCAACAGGGTGTTTAAACCAAGGTATGTCTTCCTTATGCTTAGTCTGACAGCATCATTTGGACCTCCCTTTGTAAAGACAAAGCAATCCCACTTGGTAGACATTTTAATAAGGTAAGGGGTTAAGAACTCTTAGTTCCTATTATGTCATTCTGTAAGATTGGGAAGGTGGAGATAAGGAGGACTGGCTTTCAGAATGCTCCTTGCTCATTACCCCTCTCTCTGATCTTGAGGAATACTGTTGTTTATCCTTCATTCTCCAAGATGACCATGACATCAGAAATATGATGCCATCTGGGTCCAGTGACCAGATATGTTGGTATTTAAAAGTATGCCTTTCCCAGGACATAATTGGATTTAAGCAAAATTCACTGAATGATTAGGCTAAGGTAAGAGAGAGATGAGGACAAGAGGCCAAGAATAATCAAAATTTGGCCATTCTTTGACCAAGAATGATTGGCCGGAGAAAGTTGATGCAATTTTTTCGTTTTGTTTTGTTTTGTTTGTCCTCATTTGACATCTCCCTTCTTGTCATAGGTGACTTCAACTTTGTTTTGGTTGGGTTTTTTTCCTGAGAATAGAAGCTTTTAAGTTTCAAATTTTATCCTCTGTAATTACTTTTATCCTTGTTTGATCCTGAGTGTATCTCTATATTCTATGTATCTCTAAATCATAGTTTTGAGATGTATATGGCATTTTTTGTATTGGAAGATATATTATTATAATAATAGGCATATATATTATATACATATGCATATATGTATATATGTATGTATGTATGTATGATTCCCACCCAAGTCCTTTCCAGGAATAGTAGACCCATAAGTATTTCACATTATGTTTTCAGATTTCTTTCAGTGTATTGATTAGTGAAGCTGATTTTTCATTTTTTCCTTTTGAAAATTTCTTTAAGATTCTATTTTAAATAACAGATGAGTCTGGCAAGAAAGGAAAGAAATTCTGAGAAATTATGATTAAATAAACTATATAAATAAAACAAAATATGTGTTTTCAAAAATATAAATAATGTTCACAAAATAATAAGAATGGAATATTATATAATTATACATTTATAATTATATATGTGCATATATGTGTGTGTTTGTATATGTATGTATGTATGTATTTTGTTTGCCTCCAAAGAAAACATATGAGGAAACATTTCCCTCTACTCCTGTGCAGTTATGGAGGTCCAATTTTTCAATATGTTAATATGCTTTGCAGATATTTTTGTCTTATTCTTTAGTTGTTTAAAAGTTGCTTTGTTATAGAAAATAGGAGTGAAAAGAATACAAAGAGAATTGCAATTGATATACAAATAAAAGACACCAATAATGTATATTACTTTCAAAAATAAAAATTAAAATGTGGAAATCTTTGGGTCCCAATTTCCCTATCTGCAAATCAGGGTTAATGATACTTGTATTTTCTTTCCTCACCCAAGGACAGTCTGTGTTTCAGTGAGATAATACAGTTTAAAAGTTGATAATCCATCTTTCTGAAAACCAGCAAATCCTGAACACTAGCAAGGTTAAGCCTCCCAAATCTTTTTCTGAGAAGCTCAGAGAATAGAAGTGTGAAGAGATTTGATGGACCACTTACTTTGTGATTGAATCACAGGGAAGGAGAAGAGAAGGGAATGCATTTTCACTGTTTCTTGCTGTAGGAAGTTTCAAGTGGTTTTTTCCTTCGACATTCGAAAAGTTCATTTTGCAGGGAGCAAATTAAAATTGGACAAATTCCTATATAGAGTGACCATTAGTCTAGGAGAAAGAGGATGATTAATACAGAATTGTAACTCAATGGGGCAGCTAGGTGGTGCAGCGAATAGAACACCAGCCCTGGAGTCAGGAGTACCTGAGTTCAGATCCAGCATCAGACACTTAATAATTACCTAGCTGTGTGGCCTTGGGCTAATAATTACCTAGCTGTGTGGCCTTGGGCACTTGGAACCCCATTGCCTTGCAAAAAAAAAAATTGTAACTCAAGAAATGCGAGAGGATTGTAATAAAATCCTGACTGCCTTTATCTGGTTGAATTTACCTGGCAGGAATTATTTTGTCATGAAAAGCTTGTGTATCTGGAATCAAATTCTAATGCTGCTCTATGTTAGCTGTGTGTGTGACTTTTGAGAAGTCATTTCATTTCTTTTGGTCTCAATTTCTTTATCTATAAAATAGAAGGGTTGAGTAGATTCTACATAACTTCCCTTTTCATCCTGAACCCTATGATTCTATGAGATATATCACTGTTTCCTTAAGCAATTGTGGACAATATTGAGGAATTGGGGTCACAACATGTGAAACAATCAGATAAGGAAACTGTAGAGAGTTAAAGCAACCTGTTCACAATCCTATAGATATTAAGTATTGAAGGTAGAATTCAATAAATTGGTAAAATTTAAAATAGTTTTTAATATTGAATCTGTTTAAATCTTTCTGGATTTCTGAATATCTGAGGAAACAAGGTGACACAGTGGATTGACTCCTGCTCAGAGATAAGAACTGAGTTCAAATCCCAGCTGAAATACTTATTATCTATGTGATGCTGAATCCACTTCTCTCAGTTTTAACTTCCAAATTTGTAAAATGGAGATAATAGCACAGACCTCATAATATTATTGTGACAATCAAATGAAATAGCCCATGTATAGCATTTTACAAACCTTAAAGCACAAATAAACATTAACCATGATTATTTTTGTTGCTGCTATTATTATTATTATCATTATTATTATTATTATTATTTTTATTATTATTTTATTACATTTGTCAAGGATCATATTATTGGGAATGTTTAAATACATTTTATAACTAAAACTATGTGGGAAGGTAAATACATTTTAATTGGCATTGCAATTATAATTCATCATTCTATATTCTTATTTCTACTTTAATTTAACTTCAACTGAACTACTCTAAATGAAGTTCATTTCATTCATATTAATACTGCAGGTTATTTTAACTTGACTTTCCCATCATTAAACTAAGGGATTATTTTGTGCCTATTCTCTTTTGACCTTTATTTCTCTGAAATGCTTCTCAAACCATTAAGGAATTAGCCAGTGCAATAGCCCAAGAGCTCCCACTACTCATTTAAAATTTAATATTGATTGTTCTAAATTCTCAATTTTTTGGTTGGATCAAACTTGGAGAATTTCCATGAACCAGCTTTTATGCTCTGAAAACATTTCAAAATCTGTTTGCTTCTCAGTTTTTCAACTCTTCTAAATAAATCTTGGTGATATTTGCTGCGTAAATAATATTGTCTTAATTTTGAAAATATATTATTTAACTGTCTGTGATTCTCCTTTGTCTCCTTAAGAAATCTGATGATTCTGATTACTTTTTTTATTAAATGATCTCTTCATTTTATCTGGAAGGTTTTTTCTATGTAACTTTGGAGTTTAAATATAATGTGTATAAGTGTGATCTAGCATAGATTCTTTATTATGTGTCCTATGGATTCTTTTACTTCTACTTGTATTTTTCTGGTTCTTTTTACTGATTCTATCACATTTTTTTCATGATTTCTCAAAATATAAAATAGAAATTCTTCCACCTTGTCCAAACTCCCTGGGATGTCAAGGGGGTTTCCCAAGGATCTTTTGATCCACTGTTCTTTTATCTTTCTATCCCTCCATAAGACAACACATTCATTCAAAATTCCAAATATTTATTCTAGTCAGATGAACCACCATAACAATATTTCCCATAGTGACTTCTTACAATTAGTTACCTCTAAAATATCTCAACCAATACCAATTTCTGAGTTTTTATTTGCAGTACTACTATCCTATCATGGTTATTAAATTTACATTTCTCAATTAACTATAATTTAATCTTATATTAACTTTCATTTTATGAATATACATATAGGTGTATGTATATGTATCTGATATGTATGTGAGTAAAGTGTCATTTATATAATATGGCTTCTATTCAAACCATGACATTTACTTTATGAAGTATCATTTACCAAAACTGAAATAAATTTTATTTGGAAAGTTTGCAATTTGGAGGTTAATTGTTTGTCTTTGTACTTATAAGTCCCATCCCTATACAAAATATATTGATGCCAGTGATGATAGCTTAAGCTTCATGGAATTCTGGGTGTAAATATACGATGTCTCAGAGATATACCACTGTGAGGGAATAGAATGATAGGAATGAATGAGTTAGCATCTAAAGTTGACCTTAACTATTTTATCCCTCTTGGCCTGTTGGAATATCTCTAGGCTTTGGAATTTTCTGCCACTATCTCTCTTGATAACTGGGAACATGTCCCTATCCTTAATTATACAGAACTGACTAAAGTATGGCTCTTATCCTTACATTTGAAAAAGAAAAGATCCTAAAATTTTAAAAGTTAACATTTTATTTGTGAAACTAATCTAAAGAAGGCAACAAAGAAACTTGAATACGTATGAGGTGGACAGAGTGGAAAAATAAAAAAAAAGCTCCCCTGAAAGTACACATAAATTAAAATAGTCATTCTTCCAACTCAAGGCAGATGTTAGCTGGCATCATGTCTAAGTCTAGTAGAATCATCTGTCCCTTCCAAAATCAGCTTCTTTGTCTTATGTCTGGTGGTAATATTCCTCTGCTCCTAGGAAATCTCATTCTTACTCAGCTGCTTGATGCCTATAATCCCTGCATTGGACCTTGACCCCTGAGAGAAAAATGTAAATTATTTCCTAATTTTCAATCCCTTCAATCTATCCTTCTCTAAACTTACAGCTACCTCTTTCACTCTTTCTGGTGGAATCTATGACATCAGATCCATGAAAACCCTAAACTTGTCCATGACATATTTCTCTTTGTCCTAATTGACTTATCAGAAAACATATATATTGGGGCGGCTAGGTGGTGCAGTGAATAGAGGACCGACCCTGGAGTCAGGAGTACCTAAGTTCAAATCCAGCCTCAGACACTTAATAATTACCTATCTGTGTAGCCTTGGCAAGCCACTTAACCCCATTGCCTTGCCAAAAGAAAAAAAAAAAAGAAAAAGAAAACAACTATGTTAACCAGGTGTGTTACCAGTAAAATCACTTGATCTCTCTCTGCTTCAGTTTCTTCATTATAATCTATTTTATAGAGTTATTGTGAAGACAATATGAGATAACATATGTAAGTACTTTGCAACCTTAAAATACTATTTAAATGCTAAATATTAGTGATGAAACGCCTGGCTCTACCTTTCCATAGCTTAGGATTCTTGATAAATTGCTCTAATCTTAATCTCTCTAATGGACATGGATCTTTAACAACAATCTTTTTCATCAGAACTTGTTTGTATTATATTAATAGACAGGGAGTAGCTAGTTAGTTGTTTCCTGCTTCAAAATATCTGGTCCCTTTTCACCTGTGATTTCCAATTTTCTTGCCTTGTCTCACACTGCCACAAATGGCAGGAGGGTCCTCCCTCTCCATTTTTGCTTGACAAATATTTATTCTTTCCTTAAAGACAAAATGAAAGGATTCTACTCCTGTGATAACCTTTGGTTCGCAATAGCTTCTACATCCTTGAATTTCACAAAGTATTTTGTACTTCAATGATCTTTTTTAATTATGGCTGTTATATGTCATATTTACCTACTAAATCATAATAATAATACATAACATATATTTAATCATTTTGTAGTTTTCTTAAAGGCTTTACATATATACCATCATTTAATCTTCACATCAATTTATAATTATTCACATATTACAGATGAAGAAAATGACACAAAAAGACTTTTATACATTTTCATGAGATTAGAACCCAAGTCTGATGTGACTTCGATTCTGGTGCCCTTTCTACTATGCCCCAAGTTTCTGTAAGGTCAGGAATAATATCATAGGTTTTTTGCTTCAGAGCAAGAAAGGACCTAGGTATCACCAAAACAATCCTCACATTTTATAAATGTAGAGATTGAAGCAAAGGAAGATGATCTGTCTTACCCAGAGTCAGGATTTGAATACAGGTCTTCTCAATAAAGCAGAGAGTTCTAAAGTCAGTAAGTTTTCAATGAATGTCTATTGAGTTGAAAGTTTCTCTTTTCTGCCTGAGGGAATTATCCTGCTTTCAGCTCATTTGAAGGGTGGATATGACTGACAAACACTGAAATCCATGAATGATCAAGCTTTCCCTGTGTTCAATAACCAACTTGCCAAGTTCATGTGGTTCTTTTCACCCATGGGAAAGACTTACCCAATTCATCATGAAATCTTTTTATATCATTTAGTGAATTCCCAGATAAGGACATTTCCTCTACAAAAACAGGTTTATAACTTCTTTTTCTCTACTTTCCTTAACTTGTAGAGTACCTTCAAGCTGAGAGCCTAATTAATATCCATATTAATGAGATTTCTGCTAAAAGCAAAATATTACAACCCTCCTGAGCCATTACAAATTATGGAGGATTTGAAATAGCCTTTAACCTTATTTAGCCATAAGTCCCTGTCTACCAACTTATAGCATGGCCCTTATCATTGATGCTGAAATGCCCTTGGAACAACTGTGGCTCAAAGAAAAATTGCATTCTCAGAAATGAAACATTAGCAACACCTGCTATTTCTGGCTAAGTGTTTTGACCAGGACTCCTCTTAGACATGGTGGGATTCAAGGTAACAGATGGAAATCACTTGGGAGCCATAGCACCCATGTCTAAATGTTTAGAGGAATGAAAATCCCCAAATCATAAGAATTTTTCTAAGAGTATTTACAACCCATATATTGCATCAAAGGGTATTTCATATTTCTGGCCCTATGCCAATAAAGCCTGGGAGAATATTCTCATTAGCCTTGAGTGGAAGAAAAAGTCCAATGAAATGGGTTCCCTGTGGGCCAGGAGGCCAGGACCAAGCTCTAGGTGCCCCTATGCTGGACAGTGAACTTACTTCTTTATTCTCTTCTCCCACAGAAGCTCTCTGCATATGGTAGAATTGTGATAACAGGCTTCATGCAAAGATACATCAGCCCAGTTCCCTCTTTCTGCTTCTCATTAAACAACCTGACTCTAACAGGCCTATGCAGAAAGGTTAATGCAATCAACCTTCATTTTCCCAGCTGTTCTGAGTAACCGGAGCACTGTGATGCCTCTGAAGGCAAGTACCCAAGTCACAACAACACCTGTACTCCCTCTCACCTCTGCAATTTGCTGGGTTTCTTTTACTCCACTATGTTTAAAAGGTCACTGCCTCCTGGTACTGCCTTTATTTCTATGTCCCTGAAAAAAAAAATCAAGAAACCAAAGTCCTTGAGGAAAGCTACCTTTCTCCACCTAGTGCATGGTTTGGTTGTACCAGATTCTTATATCCAACTTTTGAACAGTAGGGTATAGAATTGGACCTATGAAAAGCCCTAAGTCATCTCTGTCATTTACCATGTGACTTTGGACAAATAATTTCAGTTTTATGTACCCATGAGAGTAATGCTCCTATGACTTGTCTTAGAGGGGTATTTGTGAAGAATATTAAAGAAGAAATATTCTAAAATGGAGAGATATATTATTTTGCATGCTTCCTGGCTGACTACCAAAAAAACAAAAACAAAATGTGATGCCATATGCCATTTTTCTTTACCTACCCTTTTGGATTTTGCTTGCCCAACTCTGACAAGTATATCATATAAAACCATCTTCCATCTCATACCTGAAAGGATGCTGACAGGGCACATGGAACTTCATCCAGCACTTTGTGGATACTCAATAAAAAGGTATTGATGAACATGATGAGGCCTTCATGTTTGTGTGTTTTGTGTGTGTGTGTGTGTGTGTGTGTGTGTGTGTGTGTGTGCGCCAGTGCGCGCGCATGTATTTGTAATAGGTAGCTGAAGCAGTGGTCACAGTTTTAAAGGATAAAAAAATAAAAATGCAATTTCAGATTTTGCGGACCTGATTAAGTGAGCATTCAATTACAAATAGATAACTTAGTTGAATAATTATAAATATAATATTAATGATAGTAACTATTCTGGAGAAAACTTTCACACTCGACTTAGGAAGAATTTGTCTATTTAAAAGTCTAAATAATGACTCAAATATATGACTTGGTGAAAACAAGGACTTCTTTAAAAATTTTTTATTATCTTGCATACTGTTTTCTATAATTGGTGAATGTATGTTACTGATAAAAAAAGTGTTAAAATATTTTTGGGCTATGATTGTATAAAATTAATATTTTTAAAGTATTTTTTCATGAGGATATGAAAATAGCAAAAATAATGCCAAATGTTTATAAATAGCCACTAATAAAATGAGGACTAATTTTAAAAGTCCATCTTTTTATATAAAACACAATTTTCTAATCATTTGACCTGATGCTTTACTATATATTTATGTAAGTTAAAAACAAAAGTTCAAAGTCCTTTTCTATGCGGGCTTTTGTTAGGACATTTTTTTTTCCCTCTGCCTCCATTCCCTTACCCCAAGTAGATGTACATTTTTTTGGAAAGAGAAGGTTTGTTTGTTTATTTTTAATTTGTTTTCAGATCTTCAGAAAGTAGTCCAGAACCTAGCCTTGCACATAGCCTATAGTTGTTGGGTGTCTTTCATTCTGCAAGAAGATCATTACAACAAAGAGGTGATGTCATGACATGCAAATAAACTGGATTTAAATGAGGGATAGTCCTGCAAAGTCACCAGCCTCACTTTCTTCTTTGAAGTGGTCTGGGTCCAATGGCCAAATCAGGACTCTAGATGCAGTGGAAGACATTGGCCTTTTAAACAAAAGTTGTTAATAGGTCTCAGTTTACTAAGAAAACATCTACTTAGTGATTAAAGCAGGTAGGAAAGAAATGAAACAAAGAATGGCCTCTTTTGCCAAATGCTCTCCCAGTCAAAAAAAAAAAAAAATCAGTCTCAGAAGGGAAGTTCCTCCGGGGATTGGGGTGAACCAGGGAAACAAATAATCAGTAGTTGGGGTTATCCTGTGTCAGCCAATCAGTGAGAACCTGAGGGATATGGGATTGGTAAAAACTAAAATATCTAAGAGAGGAAGAAAGGGAGGAATGGGGAAGGGGGAAGGGGGGAAGGGGGAAAGAACTCTGTTGGCCCACTGACCAGCAGTGGGGGGCAGTTACATAGCTGGATCTTTGTTTTTCACTATTTACAATGCCTGAGTAAATGGATGCTTAGTTTGAACTGAGCCCACTGTCATGGATCCATTAGGCAGAAAAGCTGTTTAAAGATTTATTGATCTTGATTCAACTGCATATCAATCCCACAGTTTGGACTTGCTGAAACCTTCTTTATAATGGGATTTTATATGCTTGGTCCAGGGCACAGAGGATTTTCAGGAGCCTTGCCAGCTCTCTTCTCTAGGTATTCCTAGATAGCTTGTTACATTCCACTAGAAAAAAATAATCTGAATTTTCACTGAATTCATCAATGATTTTTTGGGAGGGTTTGTTTGTTTATTTGTCTGTAGCCTCCACAAATCCTAAAGAGATTAGACTGGGATGTACTGAAAGGAAAATTCTGATAAAGAGAACTTTCCAGAAGAATTCTGTAGTCCCAATCAGTGATAGGTTTACTGGGCTAGGCATTTAGAGCCTGGTTTCAGTACTGCCACTAAGTCACTGTATATCCTTGGGTTAGTTCTATTTTTTCTGGATTTCCTAGTCTTTTTCTAAGGTTCTTTCCAATGATAACACTGTTGTGAAGAAACATAGCCCAAGGATACTGACCTACTCAGATTGAATCAGATAGATAATAGAAGATCAAATGCTTATCTAACTACTAGTTTGGGAGTTGTTGCCTATTTTTAAAATTCAGTAATATAAAAGTTCTGGTTCTGTAGTTCTTTTCAACTTCTTATTACATAGGTAAAGAATTCAGAATATCAAAATGATTCCAGACATTCCTTTTCTGATCCATGATCTCAGACAACACAACTGCTATCAATGAACCATAAACTGAAAAAAAAAATCTGGGTTTTAATATGCAAATGAAAATATCTAGCAGCCAATTTTACATACACTCCAAATATTCTGAAATGCCATAACAAGTAGCTTTTGAACTGGAGAAGGCCAGGTGTGTAATCAAAGATATGCTTTTTTTCAAGAGTCAGAATATCAAGTGCAGAACACATCTTAACACTTGATGAAAGTGAACCTGGATATGTGATTAAATTCTAAAGAAATAAAATAGGGAAAAGTCAACAGTAAGAAACTGGCTTTTTGAATTCTGGATTCCTACAATTTTCTTTCACCTCTACTATGCGCTATTTGCATTTCACAGCCCAACTTGACTTTTGACTTTACAAAAATATCATTTATTCTTAATTTTTCTATTATTTTCCCATATCAACTCTTGGTTATTAAAAAAAGAAAAGAAAAGAAAAGAGAATTAGATTTTGGAAAATAATAATCTAAAATTTTTCACCCTGTTATAAGACATCTAAAGCTAAATTATGAAAAACCATTAACATATTTTTAAGTAACTGATTATCAGCAACATTTGTGACTTGTAACAGGGACCTATTTTCACAAAAAAACAATAATGTCATGCAAAACTCTCTGTCTCAAATAAATAATGGCTATTAAGGAAGAGGTGAAAGAGATTTCTCAACCTCATTCAGGAGCATGGGAATGAGACTGAGGTGACCTGACCTGTAGTCCACTGAGCATCTGGGTAACCTTAGGCACATTATTTAATTTCTTGTCTTAGATTCTTCATCTAAAAATGCATAATTAAATTACTGTATATAATCACCAAGTTCCCTTCCAGTTCTTAAATGTTGTATTATAGTTCATGATACCTCTTTTTAAAAGTCCAAGGTTAAATGTAAGTATTTTGTCTTTCACTGTTGCTTATTAATTCCATATTTTACTTGTCAGATATTCAGTGACTTTTAAACCCTGTCATTTAAAATGAATCAATTAACCAATCAAATATTTGTTGAAAATGTACTATATACAAGGTTGGAAAATGTTCACAACATTGTTCTCAAAGTTGGAAGATAACAAATCTAAAGGTTAGAGAGCAATCACCTAAATTATTACATCTGGTGAACTCTTAAGTTTTCAGGTTAAAAAGCAAAACCAAGGGTGGCTAGGTGACGCAGTGGACAGAGCACCAGCCCTGGACTCAGGAGGACCTGAGTTCAATTCTGGCCTCAGACACTTAATAATTACCTATCTGTGTGGCCTTGGCAAGCCACTTAACCCCATTGCCTTGCAAAAACTAAAGAAAAAAAAATCAAAACCAGGATTATATTATCCCATCAGTACTCTGACCCTCTAGTTTCAAGAACTTTCTAAGATTCTCTTATTTCCTCTCTCTCCATATATATATATATATATATATATATATATATATATATATATATATATATACTTATTAGGCAATTCAAACTCATCATGTCCAAAGCAGGACTCATCTTTCCTCAAAGGGAAAAAAAAAATCATCCTTCTTCTAAATCTCCATATTTCTACTAAAGAGACCACAATTCTTTGGCAATAATATCACCTTGGCATTATCTCACAATCCACTTTCTCTCCTAGTTTTTATGTGTAGGTAGTTGCTATGTATTCCCATTTCTCCCTCCACAAAATCCCTTTCTTTTGATCACTTCTATCTTCTCACATAGCTACATGCTTAGTTAACCCTATTATTTCCTCTTTGCTATTTTAGGGGTATAATCAATGTTCCTGGAGTTTCTCCCTGACTCTATTCTATCTTCCATGCAGCTGCCAAAATGAATATCTTTAAGCACTCCATATTTATCAACTTTATTTAATAAACTACATTTGTTTCCAACAAAGAAGTTCTTGGGGAAGCTAAGTGGCCCAGTGGATAGAGCACCGGCCCTGGAGTCAGGAGTACCTGGGTTCAAATCCAGTTTCAGATACTTAATAATTACCTAGCTGTGTGGCCTTGGGCAAGCCACTTAACCCCATTTGCCTTGCAAAAAAAAAACCCTAAAAAAAAGAAATTCTTAACCTAGAGTCCCCAATTTTTAAAAATTATTTATAACTTTTTATTTAGTTTATTTTGTGATTTATTTTATGCATTTAAAAATATGATTCTGAGAAGTGGTGCATAGACTTCACCAGATGGACAAATGCGTGCACAATGCGTACAAAAATGTTTAATACCTTCCCTAGGATAAAATATAAACTCCTTTATTTAATTTTCAAAGCATTCATGTTGTTCACCTACATTTTCATGATCATTTTACATTACATGCACACACACACATACACAAGCAACTTCTTTATCCAGACAAACCACCCTTCTCTTGCTACTTTAAAACAATGCAATTCATCTCTCACCTTCATGCCTTTGCAAACCTACACACCTAGAATGTCCTCTCTTCTGTCTCATAGCATGACCTCCTTCCTTCAAGAGATAATGAGGGCCAAGATGGTAGAGAGAAGAGAGGCACAGTTCTAAAATCTCTTGATCTTTCCCTATATATGATATGAAACAAAACTATGAACAGAAATCCAATCAACAAAACCCAGAAAGGAAAGACAGGAGAAGAACAGCTACCTCAGGGCAGATTACTTGTGGATCAGCCTGAATAGCAGCAGAGTTGGAGCCTAGGAGCCTGAGGGCCAGAGAACTGGACATACTTGATTGGCAGCAGGGCTAGAGCTTGTTTGATCATGGGGGCTTGGGTCAACTAGGGAGCAGAGACAATGGTGGTGGCACTGACCATCAGTACCTTGCTGACAGGCCCAGAGGGAGAATTCCGGTGCAGGAGAGCTACTGACATCATCCCTGGGCTCCAGTGGTCTGGAGGAACTCCACACCTCAATTTCCCCAGCAGCCTCTTCCCAGAACAAACACAATTACAAACCTTCTGCCCCAAGTACAGGTGTGTGAGCAGCTGATTACCAACCAAGCTGACAACAGGGGGAGTGATGACCTTACCCCAGGGTAAAGCCCACCATTGATTGAAGACAAAAGTATTTAACAGCTTCAACCCCCGCCCCCAGGCCAAGGGAGAACGAATCAGCAAGGTCACAGATAATGAAGAGAAAGCAACCAGCACCCCCTACTGGTAAGCTGGATAAATTATACTCAGTGAGCAAATCCTCTAGCATCGCCTACTGGCCAACTGAAGATATTACACTCAGTGAGTAAAACCTCTAAGGATCCCAACATCAGCATTCTGTGAACCAGGCACTCCCCAATTCAAGGTCTAAGCAAAATGAAGAAAGGTCAGTAGAAAAGTGGATCTATAGAAAAATTCTTGGAAGGAAAAGACCCTAACTCAGAGAGACCTGGAGAAGAATATGATCTGGTCTCCAGCACAGAAAGACTTCTTTGAAGAAATAAGGAAGGAGGGCAACTAGTTAGCACAGTGGATAAAGGACCAGCACCTGGAGTCAGGAATACCTGAGTTGAAATCTGGCCTCAGACACTTAATAAATACCTAGCTGTGTGGCCTTGGGCAAGCCACTTAAACCCATTGCCTTGCAAAACCTAAAAACAGGAAAAAAAGAAATAAGTAAGGAGTTTAAAAATCAATTGGAAAATTTGGGAAAAGAATCCCAAGAGAAGATTAATACCTTGCAACAAGAAAACAAATCATTGGAAAATACAATTGGACAAATACAAAATGAGAATAACTCTCAGATCATCAATTGGACAAATATAAAATAAGAATAATTCTCTCAGATCCTCAATTGGACAAATACAAAAAGAAAATAATTCCCTCAAAACCTCAATTGGTCAAATGGAAAGCTCTTTCAAAAATAGAATTGAACAATTTGGAAAGGGAAATACAAAAGATAAATGAAGAAAAGTTCTCCCTATAAAAAAGAATAGAGTCTGAGGAAACTAATGACTTCATGAGACATCAAGAGCCTGTTAAACGAAACCAAAACAGAAAAAAATAGAAGAAAATGTATAATACCTCATCAGCAAAACCACTGAGCTCAAGAAAAGGTCAAGGAGGGAGAACCTGAGAATTATTAGTCTTCCTGAAAACATTGAAGAGAAAAAAAAAAAAAAAGCCTGGACTTAATATTGCAGGATCTAGTGATGGAAAATTGCCCTGATATCATGGAACAAGAGGGCAAAATAGTTATTGACAGAATACATCAATCCCCTCTGGAAAGAGATCCTAAAATGAAAACACCAAGGAATGTTGTGACCAAATTCCAGAACTATCAGATAATGAAAATCCTACAAGCAACCAGAAAGAAACAATTTAAATACCAAGGAACCACAGTAAGGATTACACTGGACCTGGCTGCATCAACATTAAGGGACTGAAGGACCTAGAA
Organism: Macrotis lagotis; assembly: GCF_037893015.1. NCBI lineage: Eukaryota > Metazoa > Chordata > Mammalia > Peramelemorphia > Peramelidae > Macrotis > Macrotis lagotis. The sequence continues at coordinate 662,869,456 of NC_133658.1, forward strand.
TGAGATATTCCAAAGAGCAAGGGAGTTTGGAATACAGCCAAGAATCCACTATCCCGCAAAGCTGAGTCTTCTTTTTCAGGGGAAAAGATAGACATTTAACAATATGGAAAAACTGCAAAAATTCCAGATGAAAAGATCAGAACTAAATAGAAAGTTGGGACATCAAACAGGAGGTTCAAGAGATTAAAGAAAAGGTTAAAAAGGGGGGGGGTAAAGAAAAAACTTCTATCCAATAAAATGAAGCTGGCTATATTCCAGCATGGGAAAAAGATTTTCCTAACTCTTGAGAATTGTAACTCTTACAGAGAGAATACACCTAGCCCGATGTAATGGACACTCATGAATTATCCATGAAACTACTATCCAATGGGATGAACCTTGCTATAACCCTATTTGGGAAAAAGATGCTAATAACGCTCAAGAATTGAAATTCTATTAGATAAAATATACTTAGCTACAAGTGATGGATACTCAGAACTTTCTATGACTGAGATAGAATGATTTAAAAAGACTTCTTCCTTAAAATGGGGGACAGGAAGTAGATGGGAGGAGGGAGGGGACTGAATGGGTTAAATTTCATTACATTAAGAGGTACAAAAGACCTATGGTAATAAAGGGGAAGAAGAGAGAAGATGAGAAACACCTGAATCTTCCTCTCATCAGAATTGGCTTAAAGTTAACTTACACATATACTTAGTTAACTTAAAAAATATCTTACCTTTCAATTATTACAAGGGGGAAAGGGGAGGGGAGACAGAGACAGGGGGAGGAGAAAAAAGGGGAACTAACAGAAGGAAGGGAAGGGAAAAGGGAAAAAAGGAAAGGGGAAAGAAAGGGGAATGGGGTCGATATAGGAGGGTGAAACCCTGAAGGGAGTGGTATTCAGAAATAAAATACTGGGTAATATGAATAAAGGAGGGGAAAGGGAACATACAAACAGAGGGAATATAGCATGAAGGTCAATAAAAAGTTAGTAATTATAACTTTGAATGTGAATGGAATGAACTCAGGATCCTACAACATGTTGCTTACAAGAAACTCATTGGAAGCAGAGAGATACATGTAGAATAAAGGTAAAAGGCTGGAGCAAAATATATTTTGCTTCATCTGAAGTGAAAAAGCATGGGTAGCAATCCTTATCTCAGACAATGCAGCTGCAAAATTAGATAGCATTAAAAGAGATAAGGAAGGAAACTATATCCTCATAAAAGGTACCATAGACAATAAAGTGATTTCAATACTGAATATGTATGTACCCAGTGGGATAGCATCCGAATTCTTAGAGAAGCTGAAATAACTACAGGAAGACATAGACAGCAATACTCTACTAGTGGGAGACCTCAACCTCCCACTCACAGACTTAGATAAATCTAATCATAAAATAAAAAAGAAAGAAGTTAAGGAGGTAAATAGATTTTTACAACTAGATATGATAGATTTGTGGAGGAAATTGAGTGGGGATAGAAAGGAACTTTCTCTGCAGAACATGGAACTTATACAAAAATTAACCATGTACAAGGGGATAAAATTCTAATGATCAACTGCAGAAAGGCAGAAATAGTGAATACATCATTCTCAGATCATAATGCAATAAAAATCATATGCAATATTGATACAGGGAGATATAGAACCAGAACTGATTGGAAACTGAATAAACTCATTTTAAAGAATGAGTAGATCAAACAACAAATTAGAGAAAGAACAAATTAAAACCCCCCAATTAAATAACAAATTTGAAAATCTAAAAATTAAAGGAGAAATTAATAAAATCCAAAGCAAAAAAAATATTGAATTAATAAATAAAACCAAAAGTTGGTTTTATGAAAAAACAATAAAATTGATAAACCTCTAGTAAATTTGATTTAAAAAAAGAAAACCAAATTGCTAAATAAATGAAAAAGGTGAACTCACCACCAATGAGGAGGAAATTAAAGTAATAATTCAGAACTATTTTGCCCAACTCTATGCCAATAAATTTGACAATCTAAGTGAAATGGATATATATTTACAAAAATATAAGTTACCCAGATTAAATGAAGAGTAGATTAAATCCCTAAAAAACCCTTATCTCAGAAAAAGAAATTCAACAAGCCATCATTGAAATCCCTAAGTAAAAATCTCCAGGGCCTGATGGATTCACAAGTGAATTCTATCAAACATTTAAGGATCACTTGGTTTCAATTCTATATATACTCTGGAAAAGCAGGGGAAGACAGAACTCTGCCTAACTCTTTCTATGACACCAAAGTGTTAAACAGAGAAATAAATTTATAGATCTATCTTCCTGATGAATATAGATGTAAAAATCTTAAATAAAATCTTAGCAAAATTATTACAAGTGATCACTAGCATAATGCATTTTGACCAAATAGGATTCATCCCAGGAATGCAGGGTTGGTTCAGTATTAGAAAAATTGTTGGTATAATTAATTATTTCAACAACAAACCTATCATAAATTATATGGTTATATCTATAGATGCAAAAAAAAGCTTTTGACAAAATACTGCACCCATTCCTACTAAAAATACTAGAGTGTAGGAATAAATGGACTGTTCCTTAGAATAATAAGCAGTATCTATCTGAAACCATTAACAATTTTATTAAATGGGGAGAGGCTAGAGGCATTCCCAGTAAGATCAGGGATGAAATAAGGATGCCCATTATCATCACTACTATTCAATATTGTATTAGAACTGTTAGTTTCAGTGATTAGAGAAGAAAAAGAAATTGAAGGAATTGGAATTGGGAATGAAGAGTCAAAACTCTGGCTCTTTGCAGATGACATGATAGTCTACCTAGAGAATCCCAAGAAATCATCCAAAAAACTACTGGAAACAATTAGCAATATTAGCAAAGTTGCAGGTTATAAAATAAAACCCCATAAATCCTCAACTTTCTATATATGACTAGCTAGTTACAGCAGGAAGAGTTAGAAAGAGAAATCCCATTCAAATTAACCTCAAACAATATAAAATACCTGGGAGCCTATTTGCCAAGGCAGACTCAGAAATTTTTTGAAAACAATTACTAAACACTTCTCACACAAATTAAATCAGATTTAAATAACTGAGCAAACATCAACTGCTCATGGATAAGTTGAGCTAATATAATAAATATGACAATTCTACCAAAACTAAACTATGTGTTTAGTGCCCTTTCAATCAAAATTCCAAAATATTACTTTAATGAGTTACAAAAAGTTCTAAGTAAATTCACATGGAGAAATAAAAAGTCAAGAATATCCAGGGATTTAATGAAAAAAAGTACAAAAGAAGGTGGCTTAGCCCTACCTGATCTAGAATTATATTATGAAGCATCAGTCATCAAAACTGTCTGGTATTGGCTAAGAAATAGAGTTGTGTATCAGTGGAAAAGAGTAGCTGCAATAGCAGGAAACAATTATAGTAATCTGTTGTTTGATAAACCCAAAGAGTCCAACTATTGGGATAAAAACTCTCTCTTCAATAAAAACTGATGGGATAATTGGAAGTTAGTATGGAAGAAAATTAGATTAGACCAACACCTTGCACCCTATACCAAAATAAGATCAAAATGAATACAGAATTTAGACATAAAAAAATACTATAAGCAAAGTAGAAGATCAAGGACTAGTTTACCTGTGACATCTTTGTAAAGGGAAGTAGTTTATGACTAATGAAGAGATGGAGAACATCAATAAAAACAAACTAGATGATTTTGATTACATTAAATTAAAAAGCTTTTGCACAGACAAAACCACTGTAACCAAGATCAAAAGAAATGTAGTAAACTGGGAAACAATATTTACAACTAATATTTTTGACAAAGGATTCATTTCTAAAATATACAGAGAACTGAGTCATTAAAAAAAAAGCAATTTCACAATTGACAAATTGTCAAAGGATATGCAAAGGCAATTTTCAGATGAGGAGATCAAAGCAATCCATAGTCATATGAAAAATTTCTCTAAATTATTACTTATTAGAGAAATGCAAATTAAAGCTTTTCTGAGGTACCACCTCACACCTCTCAGACCAGCCAATATGACCAGAAAGTATGTTGATCAGTGTTGAATGAGTTGTGGGAAATCTGGGACACTACTGCATTGTTGGTGGGGCTTTGAACTCCTCTGGAGATGCATTTTGGAACTATGCCAAAAGGGCAATAAAAACATCCATACCTTTTCATCCAGCAATACCACTACTGGTTCTATACCCTGAAGAGATTATGAAAAAGGGTAAAAGCACCCCTTGTACAAAAATATTCATAGCAGCCCCGTTTGTGGTGGCAAAGAATTGGAAATCAAGTGAATGTCCTTCAATTGGGTAATGGCTTAGCAAACTGTGATATATGTATGCCATGGAACACTATTGTTCTATTAAAAACCAGGAGGGATGGGAATTCAGGTAAGCCTGAAGTGATTTGCATGAACTGATGCTGAGTGAGATGAGCAGAACCAGAAAAACACTGTATACCCTAACAGCAACATTGGGGCAATGACTAACCTTGATGAACTTGCTCATTCCATCAGTGCAACAATCAGGGACAATTTGGGGCTATCTGCAATGGAGAATACCATCTGTATCCAGAGAAAGAATTGTGGAGTTTGAACAAAGACCAAGGACTATTAACTTTAATTTAGGGAAAAAACTGATATCTTATTGTCTGATCTTGCTATCTCTTATACTTTATGTTTCTTCCTCAAGGATTTTCTTGAACCCTTCAACTACTTATAATCTTACTCCCCAAAATTCTACATTAAATTTGCTATGTTGTGTTTTTATTTATTCTTGTCAGATCTTTTCAAAGCATACTTTTTCTTGTCTTTTCAGTTGGATGTTTTTGCCACTCTATTTGTACATGTATCACCAGTACATAGAAAATTTTTGGCACATAGAAGGTATTTCATAAATACTTGATACTTGCTAAATTGATGATTCTTACCCAGGATAAGAATTTTTATCCTTTCTTAGGAGTACCTGCTTAAGTTTCAGAGCTAGTCAGTGGCCAGGCAAAGTCAGTTCCTAATAACTGATATTGACATGTTGCTTAATAGTTTTCAAAATGCTTTGATTTGATATTTTCTCATATGATCATAGGAATTTATATTTCATGGTAGAACAGACATTACAGGCCATCTAATCCATATACTAATAACTATCTCCACTTTCCATTTCATAAATCAGAAAACAGGCTCAAAGAGATGAACCTAATAGCCAGTTTTGCAAAACCACATTAAGCGTCAGAGGCAGGATTTGAACTCAAATATTCTTGATTCAAAGTCCTTCACTTTGTTGCCACTAGGCAACACTGCCTCCTCGTAACCCTACAATCCTGACTTCCTGGTTCCCATTTTATCTGGAACATATTACAAGTTCACCACTTTCTTTTTACAATTGAAGGTGATAGTTTTCTGTATGACTTTACCTGAGTGAAGAAAGAAATACTTGATGGAAATACCTATGATTACTTTTTATAGAATGTATATCATAACTAGTTGTGATAGATGCTCTTGAATTTTATATTATTCACTATTTATGTTGAATGTAATGTTTTTATAACTGACATCAATAACAACAAGTGGTCAACTGAAAGGTACAGGTATGTCTGGACAGAAATCACCACAGGAATTTCAAGGAGAGAGCAAATCAATGTGTACTGTTACCCTGAAAGGGGAACTGGACCTTGAAGGATGGATGGGAATTCGGGCTTCATATGTCAGGTAAATGGAAGAATCAGAGTTGGAGGATAAAAAAGTACAAACTCTGTTTTGTGGGCAAGAGAATTGATCTGTTTGATTAAACAAAAACAGGAAAGTATAACCAAATGATTTCCTATCCTCTAGAGGAAGAAAACTACACACACACACACACACACACACACACACACACACACATATGTATGTATGTATGTATATGTATACACTCAGTCTTTATTTATATGGTTCAACTTTTAATTCCAGGCTCTCAGTCTCTGGAGTTTTGACCATGAAGTCTCTTTGTCTTTCTGTAGATGGTATAGTAGTGGAACAGGACATATTGGAGGTTTTTAAGTTATTGAGACCAATTTAATCCATCAAACCATCAAACATTGATCAAGCATGAGTAGGGGGAGATGAAAATGTTTCATCAAGGGATTTACAATCTTGTAAACGTAATTAACAGTTAAATTCAACAAAAGCATTCTAGAAGTATGGGATGTTCTTTTGAAATACACCAAATAGCACATGTTTTAAATAACAATTGTGAGCGGCATAAAGAAAACTATAGGTATTCAGTGATCTCAGTGAAGCACAAAGCCAATAAAAATTATAGAAGATTCCTTTGTCCATTGTGGGGAAAGGCACAGGCAGGGAAAAAGAACCCTTTATCTCATATCTATCATATTTACTGAAGTTAACAAAAAGGCTATGTTTAATTTGCATGCTAAGATTAGGTTAAAAATAATATATGAAACATTTTAGCTATTATCACATCACTTCTTTTGAACTGAATTTTGGTCATTCTAATGATACTGGCTTGCATTTTTTTAAAGTATTTTTAAAAGACACTCACAATGAATACTTACTCTGATGTCTCATTTTGATTTGCCAATGAAGGGAAGGCTCTATTTATGTCAAGCTATAAAGCATTTGGAAAACAGGATTATATTCATTCTTGAATAATTTGTTTTGCAGGGATCAGATTAGCTGGATTCAACAAACATTTAACCTCAATTGCTCCAGGTAATGCATTTTTCAATGTCAGTATCTCTCAGGGACCCCATACTAAGTTAAAGGAGAAGTAGCAAATACATCAGTAGGGGTGGTATCCACAATGGTGAAATTAGAGTATTGATATATCTGCATTCCAGAGAAAATTCTAGCTAGGAAAAATTAAGTAGAACAACATCAAATTGGCTATTTTCAAGAAAAAGAAAACATTTCTCTTGTCAAACTGTGAAAGGAAAAATTAGTCTCCAAAACTGTGAAAACACTATTTTAAGTAATGGTTTTAAAAAAAGGAAAAATAAAGGAATTTTAGACAACCATTAAATGAAAAGAAACTTGACAAAATACATTATATAATGCTTTAAAGTTTGCATAACACATTAACATACAGTATCTCTGAGTTTCACAAGAGTCTGAGTTTTGGGAAGAATATGTAAACCTTCAAGATCAGTAGTTCCATAATCACTGAGGAAGTAATCTGTCTACTTGCTTTCATTTTTCTTTGGTAATTCTAAGTTACTCCAGTCTTCTAGTTCTAGAAATATTCAATTGAAGAAGATGCCATGATCCTGAACCCTATTTCCCATGCTAAATGCCAACAGGTTGGAGGAGCTATTTTGTCCTAATCCACATGTTGACTGTTCAGTCATTCAACTTCAGGGTGAGATTATAAAGAACAATCTATCTGAAGAACTTTGTAATGAATTGCATATCATGGGAGAGATTGGCAAAGGACCTCCCAACATGACATGTCTGATTCCCAGAAGGTGCTGTGTTCTATGAGTGAAATGTAATTACAGCAATTCAGCCCAGAATTTAGAAATATCTCCACTGCAAATATTTGTATAGTGTTTGTGCCTGACATGTGGTAGAACCTTCCAAACTTGAATTGTTTTATCCAGTCAAAAACTGGATACACTGTACCATAATTCCATCACAAGGATGACATTTTGGTCCTCTTCAAGCACAAAGGACAACAAGCAAAAAAGAGTTATGAATTCAGAAAGCAGAATGGAATTCATTCCCAAATAATCAAATTGTCTTTTATTATAATTGCTAATAATAATAATAATAATATATTTAGAAGGTACAAATCTCTCTCAAAAATTGATCAACAAAAGGGAGAGGAGCTTCAGTTATACAAAACCAAATACAGATATTTGAGATGTACATAAATTAAACAGAAGATTATGTGCAAACCTCTCTGAAAACTACTCCTATATCTGAGGACTTTATCTGGGAATTTCAGTCTCAGCTTATAAAACAATTTAAAACACTACCTCCTTAAAAGTGGGGGACGGAAAGGAGATGGGATGATGGAGGATGTTGAATGGGGTAAATCTCATTGCATTAAGAGGAACAAAGGAGCTATTGTAATAGAGGGGAAGAAGGGAGGAGATGAGAACCACCTGAATCGTACTCTCATAAGATTTGTCTTAACATAAGTTAAGAAACTTATCTTACCTTTTATGTATTAAAAGGAGTAGAAGGGAGTAAAGGAAAAATAACACAAGGAAGGGATGGAAGAAGGGGCAAAGGGAAAGGGGAAAGAAAGGGGAGGGGTTGATATAAGAGGGCAAACACACTGAAGGTTCTGGTATTCGGGAACAAAACACAGGGGAATATGGATAAAATGAAAGAAGGTGGGAAATGCAAACAGAGAGAGATAGTATGGAGGACAGTAAAGAGTAATTATAACTTTGTATGTGAATGAGATGAACTGTCCCTTAAAATGTAAGCAAATAGCAGAGTGGATTAAAAACTAGAATCCTACAATATGCTGCTTACAAGAAAATCATTTGAAGCAGAGAGATACATATAGCTGAAGTGAAAAGCAATCCTTATCTCAGACAAAGCAGCTGCAAAAATGGACATTATTAAAAGATATTGGGAAGGAAATTATATCCTCCAAAAAAACGTACCAAAGACAATAAAACTATCTCAATATAAGTATGTATGCACCCAATGGTATAGCATCCAATTTCTTAGAGACGTTGAAAGTGTTATAGGAACATATAGACAGCAAAATTCTGCTAGTGGGAGACCTCAGCCTCCAATTCTCAGATTTAAATAAATCTAACCATAAAATAAACAAGAAGGAGGTAAAGGAGGTAAATGGATTGTTAGAAAACCTAGAAATGATAGACTTATGCAGGAATCTGAATGATCATAGAAAGAAATATGCTTTTTTTCCCTGCAGTACATAGCACTTACACAAAAATTGATCATTATAAGAGGACATAAAAACCTAATAATCAATTGCAGAAAGGCAGAAATAGTGAATAATTCCTTCTCAGATCATAATGCAATAAAAATCACATGCAATATTACACCAGGGAGATGTAGACCCAAACCTCATGGAAATCTAAATAAGCTCATTTTAAAGAATAAGTGGATCAAATGACAAACTATAGAAAGTATTAATTAATTCATCCTAGATATTGACAATTATGAAATAACATGCCAAAACCTATGGGATACACTCAAGGCAGCTGTCAGGGGATATATTATATCTCTAAATGCTTACATGAATAAATTAGAGAAAGAGAAAATCAATGAACTAAATATGCAACTCAAAAATTAGAGAAAGAACAAATTAAAAACCCCTAATTAAATGCCAAATTAGAAAATCTAAGAATTAAAGGAGAAATTAATAAGATCAAAAGCAAAAAATGATCAAACTAATAAATAAAACTGAGAGTTGCTTTCATGAAAAATCAATAAAATTGATAAACATCTGGTCTATTAGATTAAAAAAACAAAAAAGAAAACTAAACTGCTAGTATCATAAATGAAAAAGGTGAACTCAACAACAATGAGAAGGAAATTAAAGTAATAATTTGGAATTATTTTGCCAAACCCTATGCCAATAAATTTGATAATCTAAGTGAATTGGATGAATGTTTACAAAAACACATTGCCCAGAAAAAATGAAGAGGAAATTAAATACCTAAATAAACCTATCTCAGAAAAAAATTCAACAAGCCATTACTGAACTCCCTAAGAAAAAAATCTCCAGGCCCAGGTGGATTCACAAGTGAATTCTATCAAACATTTAAGGAAAAATTGGTTCCAATTCTATATAAACTCTGGAAAAAGAGCTGAAGACAGAATTCTGCCTAACTCTTTCTATGACACCAACATGGTGCTGATACCTCAACCAGGAAGAGTCAAAACAGAAAGAAAATTATAGGCCTATCTCCCTAATGAATACAGATGCAAAAATCTTAAATAACATACTAACAAAATGATTACAACAAGGTATCACTAGGATAATACATTATAATCAAGTAGGATTTATCCAAGGAATGCAGGACTGGTTCAATATTAAGAAAACTATTAGTATAATTAATTATATCAATAACAAACCTATTAGAAATCATGATTTATCAATAGATTCCAAAAAAAGCTTTTGAAAAATACAGCACCCAGTCCTACTAAAAACACTAAAGAGCATAGGAATAAATAGATTGTTCCTTAGAATAATAAGCAGTATCTATCTGAAACCATCAACAAGTATTATATGCAATGGGGATAGGCTAGAGTCATTCCCAATAAGACCAGTAGTGAAACAAGGATGCCCATTATCAGCACTACTATTCAATATTGTATTAGAAATAGCTTTGGCAATAAGAGAAGAAAAAGAAATTGAAAGAATTAGAATTGGGAAGGAAGAGACAAAACTCTCACTCTTTGCAGATGAATCCCAAAAAATCATCTAAAAATGAATAGTAATAATTAGGAACTTTAGCAAAGTTGCAGGATATAAAATAAACCCTCATAAATCCTCAACATTTCTATAAATGACTAAAAAGACACAGTAGAAAGAGCTTGAAAGAGAAATCCCATTCAAATTCACTTCAGACAATATAAAATACCTGGGAGACTACCTGCAAAGGCAGACTCGGAAACCTTTTGAAAACAATTACTAAAACACTTCTCACACAAATAAAATCAGATTTTGATAACTGGCCAGACATCAACAGCTCATGGATAAGTCAAGCTAATATAGTAAAAATGGCAATTGTACCAAAAGTAAACTACTTGTTCAGTGCTCTACCAATCAAAATTCCAAAAAATTACTTTAATGAGTTTGAAAAAAAGTGTAAATAAATTCATATGGAGAAATAAAGTCAAGAATTTCCAGAAATTCAATGGAAAAATGTGCAAAAGAAGGTGGCCTAGCCTTACCAGATCTAAAATTATATTTTAAAGCATCAGTCATCAAAACAGTCTAGTATTGGCTAAGAAATAGAATGGTGGGTCGATGGAATAGACTAGGTGCAATAGCAGGTAGTGCTTATAGTAATCTGCTGTTTGATAAACCCAAAGAGTCCAGCTTTTGGGATAAAAACTGTCTCTTCTATTTAACTGTTGAGTAAATTGAAAGTTTGTATGGCAGAAACTTAGATTAGATCAACATCTCACACCCTATATCAAAATAAGATCAAAGTAGATAAAAGTTTGATATAAAAAATATTATAAGAAAACTAGAAGATCAAGGAGTAGTTTACCTGTCAGATCTATGGAAAGGGAAGCAGTTTATGAATGAGGAATTTATGGAGAACATCATTAAAAACAAACTAGGTAATTTTGATTATATTAAATTAAAAGGCTTTTGCACAGACAAAATCACTGTAGCCAAGATCCAAAGAAATGTGGTAAATTGAGAAGCAATTTTCACAGCTAGTGTTTATGACAAAGGACTCATTTCTTTTTTTTATTTAAGGCAATAGCATTAAGTGACTTGCCAACCCATCACACAGCTAGTCAATTATTAAGTATCTGAGGTCAAATATGAACTCAGGTCCTACTGACTCCAAGGCCAGTGCTCTATCCACTGCACTACATAGCTGCCCCAAAGGTCTCATTTCCAAAATATACAGAGAATTGAGTCAAATTTTTTTTTAAAAAGCCATTCTCCAATTGACAAATGGTGAAAGGATACTCAAAGGAAATTTACAGATGAGGAAATCAAAGTGATCCATAGTCATATGAACAATTACTCTAAATCACTACTTATTAGAGAAATGCAAATTAAAGAATCTCTGAGGTACCACCTTACACCTCTCAGACTGGCCAATATGACCAGAAAGTACAATGATCAATGTTGGAAGGCATGTGCAAAATCTGGGACACTAATACATTGTTCTTGGAGCTGTGAAAATGTTTCTGAAGAGCAATTTCTAATTACACACAAGGGGCAACAAAAATGAGCTTACCCTTTGATCTACCAATACTAATACTTGTTCTATACCCTGAAGAGATTATGAAAATTGGTAAAAACATCACTTAATTCAAAAATATTCATAGCAGCCCTGTTTGTAGTGGCAAAGACTTAGAAATTTACTGAATTTCCTTCAATTGGGGAATGGCTTAGCAAACTGTTGTGTATGTATGTCATGGAGCACTATTGTTCTATTAGAAACTAGGAGGGATGGGAATTCAGGGAAGCCTGAAGTGATTGCATGAACTGATGCTGAGTGAGATGAACAGAACCCGAAAATCACTGTACACCCTGACAGCAACATGGAGGCAATGATCAACCTTGATGAACTTGCTCATTTCTTCAGTGGAAAAATCAAGGAGTATTTTGGCCTACCTGTGATGGAGAAGACCATCTGTATCCAGTGAAAGAATTGTGGAATTTGAATAAAGACCAAAGACTATTACCTTTAATTAAAAAAAATAAAAACACGTTCTCTTATTTTGTAATTTTGCTATCTCTTATTCTTTATTTTTCTTCCTTAAGGATATGAGTTCTCTCTCATCATGTTCAACTTAGATTGATGTATACCATGGAAATAATGTAAAGACTAATAGACTGCCTTTTGTGGGGAGTGGGGGTGGGAAGCAAGATTAGAGGGGAAAATTGTAAAATTCAAAATAAATAAAATCTTTTATTAAAACATTTGACCTCAAATACCTGATAATTATACTTTAATACTTAGCTTATATTTCTTCTAAGTTGTTTTAAAACACATTTTCCATTGAGTTCTGGTCATTTTGTTACTAATACCTCAAAGTCTTTCAATTCATCAAATGCCTTATTTTTTGATTCAGGATTATACTCAACATTTTTGGTTAAGTTATTCTTAGATTCAATCCCAGCTCTTTGAAATAGAATATTCCAAGGCCCAAAGATGTTTTAATTTTTTCTGCATTTTACAAATTTTCCCCAAATTTAACTTCCCTCCTCTCACCCCACACAGAAGGCAGTCTGTTAATCTTTTCATTGTCTCCATGCCATGTATTGATCTAAATTGAATGTACTGAGAGAAAAATAAAGTAATTAAAAAGAATAGAATATGAGACATTGCAAGATTACATAATAAGATAAAAAATAGGTTAATAGTCTTTGGTCTTTGTTCAAATTCCACAATTTGAATGTGATGTTATTCTCCAGCACAGATACCACAAAATTGTCTTTAATGAAATGAGCAAGTCCATGAAGACTGACCATCAACACCATGTTGTTGTTATGGTATACAATATTCCTCTGGTTCTGCTCATCTTAATCGGCTTCAGTTCATGCAAATCCCTCCATGCTTTTCTGAATTCCCATCCCTCCTGGTTTATATTGGAGCAATAATGTTCCATAACATACTTATACCACAAAGTGTACAGCCATTTGCCAATTAATGGAGATTTACTCAATTTCCAATTCTTTACTACCACAAATAGAGTTGCTATGAATATTTTTGTACAAATGATATTTTTACGTTTTTCATGATATTTTCAAATTATAGACCCTACTGTTCTATGCAGGAGCCTAGACTGCGATCAGGATCTGAATGTGGTCAGAGCCCCAGAGTCCTGTTCCTGGGGCAGAGGACAGAGCTCTGCAGTCTCTCTCTCTCTCTCTCTCTCTCTCTCTCTCTCTCTCTCTCTCTCTCTTCACTCCCCTCTCGAGGTTCAATGGGCTCATGCCCTGGGGACTCCTGCTTACTGGCTCTGCCTGCTTCGGTTCCTGGAACTTGGCTGTGCTGGCCAAGCTGCTTGCTGTGTGCCCTGAGGGATGGGCTCCAGTGCTCGCTCTGGCAGAGGTCCCCCGCTGTTCCCCCAATTTGTGCCTGCTGCTCCCCGGAGTGTAGCTCAAGAGACTCCCCCACTGCCATGAGCTGCAGCTTACAGTGCCCTGGGACTGCCTCAGGGAAGCTGAAGTTCTTTCGCTCTAGCAGGCCACCCCTCTGGTGGGCCGCCTCTCTGACCCCCAGGAGCAGAGCCTTTCTGCATTTTCCAGGTTACCTTGAGTAGGAGAACTGCCTCCCTGGGTCCCTCTGTGGGTTCTGTCTCTCAAAAATTTAGTTAGAGTCCTTAGCTTATGAGTTTTATGAGAGAGCACCTAAGAGAGAATCCCTTCTTGTTGCCATCTTCCCACCACTCTATTTCTTAGCCAATACCAGACCGTTTTGATGATTGATGCTTTAAAATATAATTTTAGATCTGGTAAAGCTAGGTCACCTTCTTTTGTACTTTTTTCATTAAATCCCTGGAAATTCTTGACTTTTTAATTCTCCATATGAATTTACTTACAATGTTTTTCTAACTCATTAAAGTAAATTTTTGGAATTTTGATTGGTAGGGCAAAGAAATAGGTTGTTTAATTTAGGCAGAATTGTCATTTTTATTGTATTAGCTCAGCTTATCAAAGAGGCGCAGTTATTTAAATCTTATTTTATTTGTAGGCAAAGTATTTAATAGTTGTTTTCATAGAGTTACTGAGTCGGCCTTGGCAGGTAAGTTCACAAATGTTTTATATTGTCAGAAGTCATTTTGAATTGCATTTCTCCTTCTAGCTCTTGCTGCTGTATCTTGCTATTAATATATAGAAATGCTGAGGATTTGTGAGAGTTTATTTTATATTCTGCAACTTTGCTAAAGTTGCTAATTGCTTCCCATAGTTTTTAGATGATTTTTTGGGATTCTATAGGTATACCATCATGTAATCTGCAAAGAGTGAAAGTTTTGTCTCTTCCCTCCCAATTCTAATCCCTTCCATTTATTTTTCTCTTCATTGCTGAAGCTAACATTTCTAATACAATATTGAATAGTAGTGGTCATAATGGTCATCCTTGTTTCATCCCTGATCTTTTTTTTTATTAAATATATTATTTGAGTTTTACAATATTCTCCCAATCTTGCTTCCCTCCCCCCACCCACACCCCACAGATAGCACTCTGTCAATCTTTACTTTGTTTCCATGTTGTACCTTGATCCAAATTAGGTGTGATGAGAGAGAAATCATATCCTTAAAGAGAACAGAATTCTCAGAGGTAACCAGATCAGACAATAAGATATCTGGGTTTTTTTTCCAAATTAAAGGGAATAGTCCTTGTACTTTGTTCAAACTCCACAGCTCCTTATCTGGATACAGATGGTACTCTCCTTTGCAGACAGCCCAAAATTGTTCCCAATTGTTGCACTGATGGAATGAGCAAGTCTTTCAAGGTTGAACATCACTCCCATGTTGCTGTTAGGGTGCACAGTGTTTTTCTGGTTCTGCTCATCTCACTCAGCATCAGTTCATGCAAATCCCTCCAGGTTTCCCTGAAATCCCATCCCTCCCAGTTTCTAATAGAACAATAGTGTTCCATGACATATATATATACCACAGTTTGCTAAGCCATTCCCCAATTGAAGGACATTTACTGGATTTCCAATTCTTTGCCACCACAAACAGGGCTGCTATAAATATTTTTGTACAAGTAATGTTTTTACCCTTTTTCCTTGTCTCTTCAGGGTATAGACCCAGTAGTGGTATTGCTGGGTCAAAGGGTATGCACATTTTTGTTGTCCTTTGGGCATAGTTCCAAATAGCTCTCCAGAAGGGTTGGATGAGTTCACAGCTCCACCAGAAGTGTAATAGTGTCCCAGATTTCCCACAACCCTTCCAACAATGATCATTATCCTTCCTGGTCATACTGGCCAATCTGAGAGGTGTGAGGTGGTACCTCAGAGAAGCTTTAATTTGCATTTCTCTAATAATTAATGATTTAGAGCATTTTTTCATATAGCAAGGGATTGCTTTGATCTCCTCATCTGTAAATTGCTTTTGCATGTCCTTTGACCATTTGTCAATTGGAGAATGGCTTTTTGTTTTAAAAATATGACTCAGGTCTCTGTATATTTTATAAATGAGTCCTTTGTCAGAATTATTCATTGTAAAGATTGTTTCCTAATTTACTACTTTTCTTTTGATCTTGATTACATTGGTTTTATCTGTGCAAAAGCTTTTTAATTTAATGTAATCGAAATCATCTAATTGGTTTTTAGTGATGTTCTCCAACTCCTCTTTAGTCATAAACTGATCCCCTTTCCATAGATCTGACAGGTAGCCTAGTCCTTGATCTTCTAATTTGCTTATAGTATTGTTTTTTATGTCTATGTCCTGTAACCATTTGGATCTTATCTTGGTAAAGTGTGTGAGGTGTTGGTCTAATCTAAGTTTCTTCCATACTAACTTCCAATTAATCCAGCAGTTTTTATCAAAGAGGGAGTTTTTATCCCAGTGGCCAGATTCTTTGGGTTTAATCAAACAGCAGATTACTATACTCCTCTCCTGCTTTTACACCTAGTCTGTTCCATTGGTCTACCACTCTATTTCTTAGCCAATACCAAACAGTTTTGATGACTGATGCTTTATAATGTAATTTTAGATTGGGTAGTGCTAGGCCACCTTTGTTTGCATTTTTTTTTTCATTAAGCTCCTGGCAATTCTTGACTTTTTATTTCTCCATATGAATTTACTTACCATTTTTTCTAACTCATTAAAGTAATTTTTTTGAAATTTTGTATTATAGGGCACTAAACAGATAGTTTAGTTTTGGTAGAATTGTCATTTTTATTATATTACCTCTCCTTATCCATGAGCAGTTGATATTTGCCCAGTTATTTAAATCTGATTTAATTTGTGTGAGAAGTGTTTTATAATTGTTTTCAAAAAGATTCTGAGTCTGTCTTGGCAAATCGACTCCCAAGTATTTTACACTGTCTGAGGTTACTTTGAATGGGATTTCTCTTTCTAGCTCTTCCTGCTGTTTCTTGCTAGACATATATAGAAAAGTTGAGGACTTATGGGGGTTTATTTTATAACCTGCAACTTTGCTAAAATTGCTAATTGTTTCCAGTAGTATTTTAGATGATTTCTTGGAATTCTCTAGGTAGACCATCATGTCATCTGCAAAGAGTGAGAGTTTTGTCTCTTCCTTCCCAATTCTAATTCCTTCAATTTCTTTTTCTTCTCTAATTGCTGATACTAACATTTCTAATACAATATTGAATAGTAGTGGTGATAATGGGCACCCTTGTTTAACCCCGGATCTTATTGGGAATGCCTCTAGCGTCTCCCCATTGAATATAATGCTTGTTGATGGTTTCAGATAGATACTGCTAATTATTTTAAGGAACAGTCCATTTATTCCTACACTATCTAGTGTTTTTAATAGGAATGGATGCTGTATTTTGTCAAAAGTTTTTTCAGCATCTGTTGCTATGATCATATGATTTCTGATAGGTTTGTTATTGATATAATTGAGTATACTAACAGTTTTCCTAATATTGAACCAACCCTGCATTCCTCGAATAAATCCTACTTGATCATAATGTATTATCCTAGTGATGACTTGTAGTCATTTTGCTAAGATTTTATTTAGGATTTTTGCATCTATATTCATCAGGGAAATAGGCCTATAATTTTCTTTCTCTGTTTTAACTCTTCCTGGTTCAGGTAACAGTACCACATTGCTTTCATAGAAAGAGTTAGGCAGAGTTCCATCTTTCCCTATTTTTCCAAAGAATTTATATAGGATTGGAACCATTTGTTCCTTAAGTGTTTGGTAGAATTCACTTGTGAATCCATCAGGCCCTGGAGATTTTTTTTAGGGAATTCAATAATGGCTTGTTGAATTTCTTTTTCTGAGATAGGGTTGTTTAGGTATTTAATCTCTTCTTCATTTAACCTGGCCAACTTATATTTTTGTAAATATTCATCCATGTCACTTAGATTATCAAATTTTTTGGCATAGAGTTGGGCAAAATAATTTCAAATTATTACTTTAATTTCCTCCTCATTGGTGGTGAGTTCACTTTTTTCATTTATAATACTAGCAATTTGGTTTTCTTCTTTCTTTTTTTAATCAAATTGACCAGAGGTTTATCAATTGTATTGGTTTTTTCATAATACCAACTTTTGGTTTTATTTATTAATTCAATAGTTTTTTTTTGCTTTCGATTTTATTGATTTCTCATTTAATTTTTAAAATTTCTAATTTGGTATTTGATTGGGGATTTTTGATTTGTTCTTTCTCTAATTTTTTTAGTTGCATGTTTAGTTCATTGATTTCCTCTTTCTCCAATTTATTCATATAAGCATTTAGAGCTATAATATATCCCCTGAGAGTTGCTTTGAATGAAGCCGTAGGTTTTGGTATGTTGTTTCATTATTATCATTATCTAGTATATAATGGTTAATTGTTTCCATAATTTGTTTTTTGGCCCACTCATTTTTTAAAATGAGGTTATTCAGTTTCCAATTTGCTCTGGGTCTATATCTCCTTGGCCAAGTATTGCATATGACTTTTATTGCATTGTGATCTGTGAAAGATGTATTCACTATTTCTGCCTTTCTGCAGTTGATCATTAGGTTTTTATGTCCTAGTACATGGTCAACTTTTGTATAAGTTCCATGTACTGCAGAGAAAAAGGTATATTCCTTTCTATCCCCATTCAGTTTCCTCCATAAGTCTACCATATCTAATTTTTCTAACAATCTATTTACCTCCCTAATTTCTTTCTTGTTTGTTTTATGTTTTGATTTATCTAGATCTGATAGCAGGAGGTTGAGGTCTCCTACTAGTAGACTTTTGCTGTCTATGTCTCCCTTTAATTCTTTCAGCTGCTCCTCTAAGAATTTGAGTGCTCTCCCACTGGGTGCATATACATTCAATATTGAAATGACTTTATTGTCTATGGTACCTTTTAGGAGGATAAAGTTTCCTTCCTTATCTCTTTTAACGCTATCTATTTTTGCTGCTGCTTTGTCTGAGATAAGGATTTCTACCCCTGCTTTTTTTACTTCATCTGAAGCAAAATATATTTTGCTCCAACCTTTTACCTTTACTCTATATGTATCTCTCTGCTTCAAATGAGTTTCTTGTAAGCAGCATATTGTAGGATTCTGGTTTTTAATCCACTCTGCTATTTGCTTACATTTTAAGGGAGAGTTCATCCCATTCACATTCAAAGTTATGATTACTAATTCTTTATTGCCCTCTGTGATATCTTCCCTCTGTTTGTATTTTTCCCCTTTCCCCCCCTTTTATCCATATTCCCCAGTATTTTTTTGAATGCCACCCCCTTCAGTATGTTTGCCCTCCTATATCACACCCTCCCCTTTCTTTCCCCTTTCCCTTTTTCCCTTTTCCCTTCCCTTCCTTTTGTTATTTCCCCCACTCCCCTTCCCTTTCTCTGTCCCCGCTCCCCTTTTCCCTTTTCCCCTTTTAATACTTGAAAGGTTAGATGTTTTATAAGTTAACTGAGTATGTGTAGGTTGACTTTAAGCAAAGTCTGATGAGAATAAGATTCAGGTGTTTCTCCTCTGCTCCCTTCTTCCCCTCTATTACCATACTATTACCACTCTTAGTGTAATGAGATCTACCCCATTCAATCCCCTCCCTCCTCCTGTCTTTTTTCTGTCTCCCTTTTTAGGGAGGTAGTGTATTTTTTTAGATCATTCTATCTAGGCCATAGAAAATTCTGAGTGTCTGTCCCTTCTAGTTCAGTATATTCTATTGGATAGAGTCAAAATTCCTGAGAGTCTAATAACTCTAGAGTCTTTCTCCCAAGTGGAGTTAAAGCTAGTTACATCCCATTAGATAGCAGTCTCATGGATAGGTCATGGATGTCCATCATTTCTGGCTAGGTGTATTCTCTCTGTTAGAGTTACATTTCTCAAGATTTGTGAGAGTTCCCCACCCCCATGCTGGAATATAGCCAGTTTCAACTTACTGGATTTCATTTTTTTCCTTTTACCACCTCCTTTTATTTTTAACCTTTTCATGTGTCTCTTGAACCTCCTGTTTGATATCCAAATTTTCTGTTTAGCTCTGGTCTTTACATCAGAAATTTTTGGAATTCTTCCATTTCATTAAATGTCCATCTTATTCCCTGGAAGAGAAGGCTCAGATTTGCAGGAAAGTAGATTCTTGCCTGCATTCCAAACTCCCGTGCTCTTCGAAATATCTCATTCCAGGTTCAATGATCCCTTAAAGTTGATGCAGCCAGGTCCTGTGTGATCCTTACTGTGGCTCCTTGATATTTAAATTGCTTCTTTCTGGCTGCTTGTAGGATTTTCTCTTTTATCTGATAGTTCTGCAGTTTGGCCACAACATTCCTTGGTGTTTTCATTTTAGGATCTTTTTCTGGTGAGGATCGATGTACTCTTTCAATAACTACTTTGCCCTCCGATTCCATGATATCAGGGCAGTTTTCCATCACTAGATCCTGTAATATTAAGTCCAGGCTTTTTTTCTCTTCAATGTTTTCAGGAAGTCCTATAATTTTCAGGTTGCCCCTCCTCGATCTATTCTCGAGATCAGTGGTTTTGTTGATGAGGTGTTTTATATTTGCTTCTATTTTTTGATTTT
This sequence comes from Macrotis lagotis, assembly GCF_037893015.1. Classification (NCBI taxonomy): domain Eukaryota; kingdom Metazoa; phylum Chordata; class Mammalia; order Peramelemorphia; family Peramelidae; genus Macrotis; species Macrotis lagotis. Next base: position 662,889,791 of record NC_133658.1, read on the forward strand.
GTTTAACTGACTCTTGCTGTCTCATGGAGTCATTAGTTTCTGTAGACTCCATTCTTTTTTGGGGGGAGGAGTTTTCTTCATTAACCTTTTTCAACTTCTTTTCCAATTGGTCAATTCTACTTTTGAAAGAGCTTTCCATTTGACCGATTGAGGTTTTGAGGGAATTAATTTCTTTTTGCATTTGCTCATTTGAGGATCTATGAGATTTATTCTCCTTTTATGTTTGTCCAATTGTAATTTCTAAGGTTTTGTTTTCTTGTTGAAGGTATTAATTGTCTCTCCCAAATTTTTAAGCTCCTTCCTTATTTCTTGAAGGAAGTCTTTCTGTGCTGGAGACCAGATTGTATTCTCCTCAGAGGTTCCAGGTCTCTCTGAGTTGGGGTCTTTCCCTTCCAGGAATTTTTCTATGGATCCACCTTTCCACTGACCCTTCTTCATTATGCTAAGACCTTGAGTAGGGTGGGGGCTGGTTCACCAGGGCTTGGGATCACTAAAGGCTTTACTGAGTGAAGTTTCTCTGGCTGGCCAGTAGGAGGTGCTGGTTGCCCTCTCTGGAGTGTCTGTGACCTTGGTTGGGAGGCTGTCTCCTTTTGCCTGAAGGGAGGAGTTGGAACTATTGAATTCTTTTGCCTTCAATCAATGGTGGGCTTTACCCTGGCCTGAGGTCATTCCTCAGCTGGGCTGGTTCTTCTGCTCACACACCTGGGCTGAGGCAGAAGTAATTTGCATTTGTTTGGGAAGAGGCCTCTGTGCAATGGAGGTGTGGACTCAGAGTTTCTCAGACCTGAGGAGCCCAGGGATGGTGTCCTCAGCTCTCCTGCACCAGACCTCTCCCTGCAGCCCCTTCCCCAAGCTCCAGGGGTGACAGCACCAATACCAGTGCCTCTGCTTCCCTGTGGACCCAAGCCCCCTTCGTACAGCCCTATCACTGATCCAGCAGGTCCGGCTCTCGGGCCCTCAGACTCCTGGTTCCAATTTAGCTGTTAATCTGGCTGATCCCAGGCTGATCTTCCCTTGGAGCCCAGACTCACCTGGCGATACTCAGCCAAGGCTGCTGCAGAAGAAAAATCCCAACATAGATTTTCCTCTCCTGGCTTTTCTTTCCTGGGTTTCCTGGTTCGGGATTCTTTTAAGAGGCTTGTTTCATGTGATAGGTGGGGAAGAGATCAGGAGACTTTAGAACTGTGCCTGTCTTCTCTCCGCCATCTTGGCCGGAAGTCCTCACCCCTGATCCTATAGGGAATGCCTCTAACTTCTCCCTGTTTCGTGTTGATGGTTTCAGATAGATACTGCTTAATATTCTAAGGAACAATCCATTTGTTCCTATGCTTTCTAGTATTTTTAGTAGGAATGGGTGTTGTATTTTATCAAAGGTTTTTTCAGCATCTATTAGTATAATCTATTGATTTCTGATAGTTTCTTATTGATGTGGTTAATTAAACCAAAACAGTTTTCCTGATCTTCAACCAACCTTGAATTTCTGGGATAAATTCTGCTTGGTCATAGTGTATTATCCTAGTGATACCTTGTTGTAATTGTTTTGCTAAGACTTTATTTAAGATTTTTGCATCTATATTCATTAGGAAGATAGATCTAGAATTTTCTTTCTCCATTTTGATTCTTCCTGGTTTAGGTATTAGAACCATGTTGGTGTCATAGAAAGAGTTAGTCAGAGTTCCTCCTTCACCTCTGTTTCCAAAGAATTTATATAGAATTGCAACCAATTGTTCCTCAAATGTTTGATAGAATTTACTTGTGAATTCATCTGGCCCTGGAGATTTTTCCTTAGGGAGTTCATTAATGGCTTATTGAATCTCTTTTTCTGATATAGGGATATTTAGGTATTTAATTTCCTCTTCATTTATCCTGGGCAACATTTTAAAGTAAATATTCATCCATTTCATTTAGAATATCCAATGTTTTAGCATACAGTTGGGCAAAATATTTCTGCAATGTTACTTTAATTTCCTCCTCATTGGTGATGAGTTCCTTTTTAGCTTATGGTACTGGTAATTTGGTTTTCTAATTTCTTTTTCTAATCAAATTAACCAGAGGTTGATCAATTTTATTGTTTTTTTTTTCACAAAACCAATCCTTGGTTTTGTTTATCATTTCCATAGTTTTCCTGCTTTCAATTTTATTAATTTTCCCTTTAATTTTTAGAATTTCAAGTTTGCTATGTAATTGGGGATTTTTGATATGTTCTTTCTCTGTTTTTAATTGCATGTTTAGTTCATTGATTTTCTTTCTCTTAGCTTGTCTCTCTTTTTTCTATTCTTGAGGTCAGTAGTTTGCCAGTGAGGGATTTTATATTTTCCTACATTTTTCAATTTTTCAATTTTCAATTTAACAGATTCTTGTTATCTCATACAATCAATAGTTTACACAGATTGCATTCTTTTTATAGAAGAAATTTCTTCATTTACCTTTTGCAACTCTTTCCAATTGATCAATTCTATTTTTGAAGGATTTTTCTATATGCCCAAGTACAGTTTTGAGAGAATTATTTTCTTTTTGCATTTTCCCAATTGAGGATATGAGAGAATCATTTTCTTTTTGTATTTGCCCAAGTGTATTTTTGTAAGGATTTGTTTTCTTGTGAATGTTAATTTTCTCTTGCAAGGTGATAATTTTCTCTTTAGTTTCTTTTTTCCAATTTTTCCTATTGATTTTTGAACTCCTTCCTGTCTCTCTAGGCTGGAGACCAATTCATATTCTCCTCATAAGTTCTAGATCTCTCTGAATCAGGGTATTTACCTTCTAGATAGTTTTCTATGAACACCCCTCTTCCTGGCCTTTCTTCATTTTCCTAGAATTTTGTATTGGGGGAGGGGCTGGCCCACAGAGATTTGTTTTGGAAAACCTTAGCAGCTTTGTTCATTTGGCTTGGTAATACAAAGTGGGGCAGCCAGTAGGGGTGCTGGTTGCTTTCTCTGGAGTGTCTATGGCCTTGATTTGAGACCCTCTCCCTAGGCCTACAAGGAGTGAGGGTTGTAGCAGAGTCTGAATAATGGACAATGTGGGCTATGCCCTGGGGCAAGAATGTTGATCTCCCTTTCAGCTGAAGGAGTTCTGCTGCCCAAAACTGAGCTTGGAGGTGGGAGTAGGGCAGCTGTTACTTTGTTTGATCTAGGAAGAGGACTCTGCTGAAAGTATGGAACTCACAGGCCCAAACTGAGGGAATTGATGTCCATCAGCCACTCTGCAACTCTCTGTGCTGGAACCCCTCCTCCAGCCCCGCTGGGGCTTCCCAGACCTCTGCTTCTACAGCTAAAGTCTCTGCAGCCTTCTACTCCAGCTCCCACAGTCCAAGCCTCCACAGCTGAACTTAGGTTTGTCTGGCTCTCACCCTGACCCCATTGGCTCTCTGCTCTCTGCTCCCAGTTCACCCACAATTCCAGAAGATGGACCTTTTTTATGTTTTTGCAAGGCAAATGGGGTTAAGTGGCTTGCCTAAGGCCACACAGCTAGGTAATCATTAAGTGTCTGAGACCGGATTTGAACCCAGGTACTCCTGACTCCAGGACAGGTGCTTTATCCACTGTGCCACCTAGCTGCTCCAAGATACACCTTTTGATAGATGTTCTACTCCTATCTTCTCATTCTGGGTTTTGTTGATAGGATTTCTGTTAAGAGGTTCCTTTCATAGTATTTCTGAGGGGAAACCAGGAGACCTCATGTCAATGCATGTCTTCTCTCTGCCATCTTGGCAAGAAGTCTGACCTAAAGATTTTTTAGTAAGGAAACCACTAAGTTTTTTAAAATTTTGACTATATTTCTGCAGTATTTAATTTTTTTCTTGTTGCTTGCAATAGTATTCCTTAACCTGAGAGATCTGAAACTTGCTAAATAGTAGATTTTTTCTATTTTTTACTTTACCCTTCTATTTTAGAACTCCAGTGCAACTTTTCTTAATTATTTTTGTAATATTATATCCAGATTCTTTTTTATCATAACTTTCATTTAGTACAATTTTTATATTTTTTCTCCTAAGTTTGATCTGTATATAAGTTGTCTTTCTAATGAGATATTTTAGATTCTCTTTTATTTTTTCAAGATTTATTATTACTTGATATCTTATATCATTCAATTTGCAAGGAGTTATTTTATTCCTTAAGATAGTGTATTTCTTTTTCCAATTGTTTAAATTTCTTTTAATAATTTTCTTGGATTTTTTTCCTATTTTTCACTCCATCTCTCCTATTTTTTTTAAGTTTTTTTAAGTTAATTTTTTATTTCAAGTTATTTCAAGAGCTCTTTTTGACATTACTCTATGGGATATGCTTGTTTTCTCCTCATAGTCTTCCTCTGAACATGAGCCCAGATATTCTTTTATATCAAAGTAGCTATCTATTGTTGGGGTTTTTTTCCCTTTGCTTACTATTCTTTATTTTATTTTATTTTTTGCAGCTTATTATTATAATCAAGTTTTAATCATGAGTTGTAGTTGATATTTGTTGCCCTAGGTCTCAGGTCCTTACTTTTATTTTCTGAATTCTGTCCAGGCGATGTCTCCTCCCCTAAACCACAGTTAGAATCCACTTACTCACCCACACTCATAGCCAAGGATCTTTTCCACCCAGCAATTCCAGGACTAGTGTCAACTAGGTAAAAGTTGTGAAATAAAAGGTCATGAGTTGGAAGTTTCTGAAGTTTCGAAGGAAAAGAGGTGAAATTTCTTCATTGAAATGATGAAATTTCTTGAGAACTGGTCTTCTAGACAGAACTACTCCAGGTCTGCTATTGTTGATTCAGTGGAGTCCTAAAAGTATCTGCATTTTATTCAGGCCAGCCCCAGGTGGTTCTGTGTTTCTTGAGGTCCTCTCTAGCTATCTTAGGATGACAACTGCTTTACTCTTTTATTTTTGCTACTCTATATTCATTTCATAGCAATTTTATTTATGTGGAGGAAATCTGAAGAGCCTGGGAATTTTTCTTATCTACTCTACCATCTTCTTAGAATGTATCCATACTGACTAAAATATTTAAGGGGGGAAAAACAAAAATGTTAGAGGGGAGGAAGAAAAATTGGAACACTGATTTATTGTTGGTGGAATTGTGAACTGATCAACAATTTTGTAGAACAACCTAAAATTTTGCCCAAAGAGTTATAAAATTATCCTTAGACCCAACAATACAACTGCAAGTTCTAGTTCCATAGATGTTTAGGGAAAAAGCAAAAGAACCTTCATGTTCAAAAATATGTATAGTATTTCTCTTTGTAATGACAAAGAACTTATAATTTCAGGGATGCCCATCAAGTTTGAAATGCCTGGATAAGTTGTGCTAAATGATCATGATGGAATACTATTGTGCTAACAGAAATGACAAACTCGATGATAATGAAGATTCAAATAGAAGACTTAAGGGAATGTTCTATACAGTAATTGCAACATTGTTTTAAGAGTGATGGGGGGGCTAGGTGGCACAGTGGATAGACCACCAGCCCTGGAGTCAGGAGGACCTGCGTTCAAATCTGGCCTCAGACACTTAGTAATTACCTAGCTGTGTGGCCTTGGGCAAGCCACTTAACCTCATTGCCTTGCAAAATCTTTTAAAAAGAAGAGTGACTTTGAACAATTAAGCAATTTTGTCTATTATAAATACCCAAATTAGCTATAAAGGACATATGAAGAAAACACTATTGGCATGCAAAGGAGAACTAACAAGTAGAAATATATTAAATAATGTTATATATTTGTACATGTATGTGTGTGTGTGTGTGTGTGTGTGTGTGTGTGTGTGTGTGTGTAGAATAGTAGCCATATGTGATTAAAGCAGGGGTAGGGAAGAGAAAAAGAAAATAAATTTGCATGATAACTTTATTATATTTAAAAGTAATAGCAAGTTGTACATTGTAATTTTATATACAATCAACTTTTTGCTATGCTATGATATGGAAATGATTGCTTTATTCCATAAATTTTTAATAAAATAAATAATTATAAACAAAAGTAATAGTATTCCATAAGTCCTAGTACAGTTTTGTTTTAATAGCTTAAAAGATTAAATTTTGGGGATTACATTATTTTTTATTTAATGAAATTTTTTGCATTACAATGAGAAAAAAGATGCATTTTTTTAACTTCTGCTTTTTTACATTTGTATTAAAGAATTTTATTTTAGAAAGGAAAGAAAAAGTAGCATCAATCTACATTCAGGCTTCACTGGTTCTTTCTCTGAAGAAAGCACCTTTCATCACAGGTCCTTCAGAATTGTCTTGGATCCTTGAATTGCTGAGAATAATTAAAATTATGTTATTCCCAGTATATCATAAACTTTTACTGTTATGTACAGTGTTTCCTTGGTTCTATTCACTTCTCTTTCCATCAGTTAACAGATATTTTTCTGAAAGCATACTGCTTATCATCTCTAGTAGCACAATAGTATTCCATCATAATCACATACAGCAAATTGTTTAGACATTCCCCAGTAGAGGGATATTCCCTCAGTTTCCAAATCTTTGACAACACTAAAAGAGCTACTATAAATATTTTTCCATACTTTTATATTCTTTGAAATTTCTGGGTCCAAGGGTATACATGGTTGTATAACCCTTTTGGTATATTTCCAAATTGCCCTTCAGAATGGTTTAATCATCACCAAAAGTACATTAGTGTTTTAGTTTTCCCACATTCCTCCAACAGTTATCATTTTTCTTTTCTGTCATATTAATCAATTAGGTAAATATGTGGTTCTTTTCATTTGCATTTCTCTAATCAAATAATTTAGGACTTTTTGCATATGGCTATAGATCGATTAAGTCTGAAAACTGTTCATTTAACATTTATCAATTGAGAAATGGCATTTATTTCTAGAAATTTGACTCATTTTCAATATATTTGAGAAATGATATCTTTATCAGAGAAACTGGTTTTCCTTTAGTCCTGTGTTTGAATGTCATATTTTCAATTCAATTCTTACCTTTTCATCAGGTAAGATTAAAATTGCTCTATTTCATTAAATATCCACTTCAATAAAAACTGGGAAATTAAAATGAACAGAGGGTTTTGAATGAAAATCACTAAGTCCTATTTGGATATGTTGATTTTAAAATTTCTATGAAGCATCTAGTTGAAGATATTGAAAAGAAAATTGATGATATGAGACTAGACCTCAGGAGAAAGAAGGTAATTGAATTCAGCTTCATGAGATCACTAAAAAAAGATAATATAGAGGTTGAAGAGAAGAGTGCTCAAACAGAACTTTTGGATACACCCATAATAAGTGAGCATAACCTGGAGAGATATCCAACAAAGAAGAGTAAGGAGTCTTAAGATAGGTAGATGGAAAACCAGGAGAGAATATAATCATAAAAATTCATCAAGAAAAGGTAGTTATCAAGAGTGTCAGAGGCAGCAACAAGATTAAGAAGTATGAAGATTAAATAAAATCATTTAGATGTTCCATTTAGGTCACTGGTAACTTTGAATACAGTAGTTTTATTTGAATGATGAAGTCAGAAGCAAAATGCAGAGTCTGTCATATCCTTTAGGCAGAAAACAAAAAAAAAAAAAAACTAGAAGATAATAGTTAGAAGGCATGGTCAAATCAAATGGGGGGGGAATATATACCTCATTAGACAGAATAAAATACATGTCTAGGCCTTCAGTAATATGGGTAAAAAGATCCTTAGTTTTCAGAGAAGATCACAAGTTAATAATGCATGTCAGGTACTTGACTGTTTATTTCACTCCATACAAAATAAGAAACAACATATAGTTCTCACATTAGTCCAAAAACAATCAAAATAATTCTCCCACATTCCAGATTCATAGAGGTATATAGGCCTTTGGCTTCATAGTATTTACCTTAAAGGTATGGACTTTCCTCAGAAAAGAAATAAAGTTGAGGTTCCCGGAAAAGGAACTTGGAATATTTCAGCAAGGCTCCCTTTTCTTTGCAGGTTTCTTTACAGGTCACAAACCCAATAGACTGGACTATCTCTAGATAGTAAATGATATTGGAGTTACTGGAGTTACTTTGTCATTGAATCTATGTCATGAGAATAAGTGGTGAGAGTTCTATAAGGAAAAAAATCTATTTCCAATGGTGCAACAAAGCAACTGTGGAAATGTTTTCAAATGGTAAATCACAACAAAATCTCAAATATTCACCTTCACCAATCCTACAATATTCCTCACCCATCTTTCTTCATTAACCATTTTTATAAAGGTATTTTCCCATGGCTAAAATATTTTAACTAAAAGTGAAATGTGCACTAGTGAGGACACTTCTCAATACTTCATCTTATCAATATCCTCCTGTTTTATGTTTTCTCTACTTCTGCTGATACATTGGAACAAAGGTAGCATCTTTAGAGCATGCTTTGCAACTAGTACATGAAGAATAATCAATGGAATAGCAAAAGAAATGTCAAGCAATAACTCTCAGGGAAAAGAACAATTCTCTCCTTTAATCAATTAGCATTATCCCGTTTGGTTGATAGGGAACATAAATAGGTAGAGAAAGAACTAGGACACCTTGTTGGCAATTCAAAAACCACTTGTTGGTTCAATATTAAAAAGAGTCAACTCTTGATGCTTAGAGTTATTACAGGAAGTTAACTATTTCTTTTGCATTAAATTTGCACTAGCTACCCCAAAATTCTAAGGATTACTGATAATTTTATTAAGAATTTCAGATATTAAAAATAATAATTTTCATATACTTCCTTAGCTACAAAAGCCTATCAGATTGTTGTTAGTACAAGAAAACTTGAATCTTTTAAACCATGTACAACAGACCATACCTACCATTGTAAGTTCTACCAGCTAGTCTTATGCAAAGTAAGAAATATATTTTGAATTGAATTGAATTCAAATTCAACATGTTAGCATTCATCTTTTTAAACAATTACTTTAATGAATCTTACATTTAACACAAGGAAAACAATTAAATAATAGTCTGAATAGCCTCAGTGCCTAGCAACTTGATGTAATTAACAGTTTAAATGTATTCATCCTTGATAGATTAAAAGCAGATTGCTTTTTTATAAACTGATTTTCATCAAGAACTTTTAAAATGCAATCCTGTTGGAACTTCATGTTGCATATGCATTTATCATTAAATTGTTTGCATTTCAAGAACAGAAACAATTACCTAAGCAAAATCTCTAAATCACACATGCATGCACATGCACACTCAAACACACACACACACACACACACACACACACACACAAAGACACTGCCTTATATCTGTAGCAACACTATATTTCATATTTTGCAGAAGTTACTATTTCAAGTTATTTTCCAGTAATTTTTTTTAAATCATTCTATTTAAAAAAACCTTACAATTAATGATTGCTTACTAGTCAGATTACTTATCTTGATTTTTTTGGATAGAAAAATGGTCATTGTAAATAAAACTTAAGTAAACTCAATGGTTGTAGTGGACAATTATTCAAGAAGAGTCAGGTATGGTTTGTTGAACATCTGATCTGTTTACAGTTGTTATATTAGATATTCTCCAGTAGCTTATACTCTATAATTTTCAGTATACTGCTGAAGACATGGTGCAGCTAGGTTTCACAGTAGATAGAGCACTGACTCTGGAATCAGGAGTACCTGAGTTCAAATCCAGCCTCAGAAACTTAATAATACCTAGCTATGTGACCTTGGCCAAGTCACTTAACCCCACTGCCTTAAATAAATAATTAAAAAACCCTAAACATACTGAATGAGACAGAAAAACTATATGATCAAGTGCTAAGCAAATATATAGAAAGTAGAGATTTATAACCCTATAATATACATGCATGTATATTTAACAGCTGCAATCCCCTTGATGTGAATATTCTGTAAATACTTGAACATAAACCATCCTTTTCTTCTCCACCATAAGTAACTCTTTTACAGGTCTTCCCACTCAAATTCTCCACTGAAGGTTCATACAATGTACTGGGACTAATCTTTAAGATCTCTTCATACCACATAGAAAACAACAGAACATGCTGAATGTGCATCTTATATCCTTTGCCCTTCCTTGAAATGAAAGTGATGAAGAAATTTTTAGTCATTAATATCCTTCATTCCATTTTTGTGAAACTTTCCATTGGTAATATATTGCAGTCTATGCATATTTCCTATGCAGTTTCCTCTTTTCCTCTTAGTAAATTCATCAGAGATTACAAAATTCCATGACTCAATCAGCCAGTTAACAATTATTAAGCACCTATTAATTTACTAATTACAGGTACAATTATAAGGATGGACTTATAGTGCTTGAATGTTAATGTTAAAAAAGATGGACTTTAAGACTCTTATTTTTATGAAAGAAAAGTTTATTGTCATTATTTCTATGTTTTAATATTGATTCTAATACTGAAGTATTTATTTTCATTTTTAGAACATCACAAGGATTTGAAAAAAATAATAAAAAACTAAAACTACACTTGAAATAATAAAAGATATTATCTATTATAAATTAAGTTTTGGAAAATGAAAAAGGGAACTTGAAAATATTTGACCTTGAATGAAAAAAATGGATGCTTATATAGTACTTTTAATTTTGCAAACATATTGACATATTTTATCACTGAATTTCAAAGTCTATGGCATATATATATTAAAGTTTTATTATCAATCAACAAGCATTTATTATTAGGTATTATGAGATAAGAAAAACTAGAGGTATGAAAAATAGGATAAAAATTAGAAAAATAGACAGGGGCATGTGTTTTGATGACTATTTGTATTGTTCAATGCAACAGCTCCTATAATGATTATATTTTAGGAAGAGATTATATGTGACCATGAGCACATTGCTCAGAGAATTTGATTTTAAAACTTGAACAAAATTAAGTAAATAATATAAATCCCATTTGGTAAGAAATATGTCTATGTCATATTTTTATCTTTTTTAGTTTAGATATTTGTTTAGCACATCAGAGATTGATTAACCACTCCAGTGACTGCTAAGTTGCCTAAACATGTCAATTTAGAAATTTGAACTAAAATGTCAATTATTTGACCTGAATTTACCATATGAATACAATAATTCATAATCTTACATTTTCCTCATATATTTATAATAAATTTCATATTCTAAAACGTTGGTGATCTAAACTGGATAGACAAATTGATTATGTTCAGTACAGAAGGTGTCTTATTCAATTCTTGAGTGGAGAGAAAGATGGATAAAAATAAATCTATAGTACGTTTTAAAATTATTCTGATAAACAGAAGAAATGGATTCATTAATATTGCCACCATCTGAAAGTCATTCACTGACATGAAAGAATATGAACAAATATTTTCTGAAGAATCGCAAACTGTTAACAACCATAGAAAAGAATACTCCAATGTATTAATAAGAGAAATACAACTAAAATAATCCTGAGCTTTTATTTCACAACCAGTAAATTGTCAAAGATGACAAGTTATTGAATTAGTCAACGTTACAGTTAGTGAAAAGGCAAGAGTACTAATATTTTCTTACTAAAGCAATTGGTTATTATACAAAGTGACTAAAATGCCCATATCTTTTCACTCAGAAATTCCAGTGTTAGGCAAATAATCCAAGGCAGTCATTTGCAAAAATTAAAGGTTTCCTATACACCAAAATATGTATAATTGAGCTTCTTGTATTAGTAAAGGACTAGGAACAATTTAAATGTCCATCCATAGAGGAATATCCAAACAATTATAATACATAAATGTAATGGAATATTATTATGCTATAGGAAACAATGAACATAATGAATATGAAGAAGTGGGAGAATTTTCCAAGAAATGGGTCAAGAAAACAATATACACAATGATTATAAAAATATACGTGGAAAGAAGAACTATAAAACAATTGACACTGATGACTCTATAATTAAAAAGATTGGGCCACAAAGAAGAAATTTAAGATACCCTTCTCTTATCCTTTGCAGAGCTGGGCATCCATGCATATTGTCATAATTTTTGATGATTGATTTTTGGGAATTTCCCCTTTGTCTATCTTTCATTTAATATACTATTACAAGTATTATAATGATAGGATTAGGGGACAGAAATTCACTGTTTTAAGCATTTACCTCTATGGAAGGAAAAAGAATAGATTTGGAAATGGTGGCTATGTAAAAGGGCATTGATAAAATCTATCAAAAACTATCCCTGTCATTGGGATGAAATGCATAATTTGCATATATACATATATATATATATATATATATTTACATGAAAATATCTAAAAAATAAAGTTGGGATAATGATAATAAAACTAAAGAAAAAAATTGATTCTTTTAAAGCCAAATAAGTCAACTTTGTAGGAGTCACAGAAACTTAAAGATCCCCTGATTCAGATGATTTGACTTTACAAATGAGGAAACTGTTCTTAGCGGCAGAGTAATGAATACCCAGTCACAGAAACCATAAATGGCAGAATAGAAACTAGATTGATATATTGTTTCATTTTACCAAAGTATATTTTATATCATGTAATTTCCCATTTAAACTAAAATTATTTCTCCATTACTTTTATATTTCCATGTATTTTTGTCTTTATGTCAATCATTTCAACCTTCACATTCCCTGTGAAAAAAATAAATAAATAAAATATTCAAATCAGAGACTCTATATTGTTATGTGGACAGTATTTTGTCATAGAAATTACCTGCCTCTCTAAAATAAATAATAGAATATTGCATTGTCTGTCCTTTATTTGTCTTCTTCTTTTTCAATGAGATGTAATAAAACTTGTCCTTATCTCCTCTTTCTACTTTCTTACCCCCTTACTCCTCTAAAACCATATTTCTTCTTGTGCAGTACTGACTCATCTGCCTTAACCTACCCCTGAAGTTTTAAAAAATGAGTTTTTAGCCTTGAGGATTACTATTCTATCAAGAACTAATCTCAAGCTGAGGAAAAGGAGGGGCATGGTCACCCAAAAGGGTGAGTTGGTTATGGGTTTCCATTTTTACCCCAAAAAAGTGCCTTGTAGAAGCTTTTACTTTTCTTCAGGTTAAGTTTTTTTCTTTTCATTTGAGAATATTTTTGAATTTTATGATTTATCATGATAGGAAGAATTAGGTTACCCCTCACCATGCTGTATTCTCAAGGTCCCTTCCCTATTTATCCCCTTTTATAAGTCCTTAGAAATAAAATCCCTAATGCTACAACTTTAGTTCACTTATTTTTTTTATTTCCTCAGTAGACAAAAAGAGTTATTGGTCAATGTCCTCTGTGCTAAAGGCAATGTGATAAAGTATCAAAGCGGGACTTAATTCCCAGTTCACATTCAAACTGTGAATTCTTGGACAGTCAATTAATCTCTTGATTTCTCTGCTTCAATTTCTGTAAAATTAGGATAATTATCCTTGGATTAGCTTCATCTGCTCATAGGACAGTTATAAATTTGAAATTAGACAATAAAGGTAAACTATTCTGCCATTCTAAATTGCTATAAAACTGGCAGCCATTATGAGGTCAGCCTTTCATATGTGTAAAGATAATTAATGTACCATATTATCTGGGCTAATAATCCAAATTTAAAATTTCCTCTTGGAATTAATTGTTTCATTTTGTGGTTCTCTCCCAGAAAATTCTCTAAATTTCTTTTATATTGCAAAGCCTTATCCATACTCTCATGGCACATGAGAATGAAAAGAAATTGAATAGACAAATTCAACAACCCCACATACACAGTTTTGAAACAGTTTGACCTAAGTCCATTATTCATCAATAAGGTCACATACCAAATAGGAAGTGGCATCAGACATAAATAAAAATGATAAGCATTTGACTCTACTTAAATTATACATGTGGGCCTGCCTCTAAATTCTGGATGTTTAACACCATTTCATACTTAAGTTTTATTTTTTTCTTGGCTTCTTGAAAAGCAAATTAACAAGGCTTAAGCCATACACTTCTCTATTTTTTCCTTTTAAAGTGTGTTCCCTATGATGCCCATAAAAAAGTTGTTCAAGTTGCCTAGGTGACAAATTTATAGTATTTTTCCCCCTTTTATGGCATTTTCTCACCAGACCCTGCAAAAATAGCAATGGAACAAATAAAAATTCACATACACACACACACACACACACACACACACACACACACACACACACACACACACATGCCCACACCTATAAATATGCATATATATGCTATACTTGGATAACAATATTAAACAGGAATGATCTACATTGTTCTTACCTATTCGAGGAGTTTCTCTTTGAGTAAGATCTAGGATGTTCTCTCTTGGTTGAGCTGACCAGTAGGAGTTATGCTCTTCCTGGAACAATTTCAATCTGCATTGTCCATACCTGGCCCAGGATAAGTTCATCACTTCTAATCTCTTCCCCTTGCTGCTCACTAAAATCTGGTTGGACTATTCTACCTGGACTTGGACTCCTAGTCCCAAATTCCTCACAAGGTCTTCTCTGCACAGAGGTCAAAAACTGCACTCTCAGTCTACTTCAATTCCCATCTGTTTCTCTGCCATCAACTCTAAAGAGCAAGAAGCTTTCTCACTAGGTATATCTTGGTTTCATCCACACCACCAACCCCCAACCCCACTTTTCTGCTTCTTTTTGTGTTGTCCAAGCCTTTTAGATTGTAAACTCCTTGAGGTCAGGAGCTGCTTTTCTTTTTATTAATAGTATCTCCTGTGCTTAGCACACAATAGGCACTTAAATGTTTATTAGATTAGATTTAATTGCCATTTGGTAGAACATGACTCCTTGCAATCACTTTACATTTGTTTATATGTATTTTTAGTAACTCATCTGGAAATGCTATATCTCTCCAGAATAATATAATCTTAAGGAAGGCAGGAATGGTCCTTTTATATTTGTATCCTGGAATCTGTGCCAGGCGTATATATGTATTATGTGCTTTAAAAATTTTTTTAGCCAAATAATTTATTAGACGTGTGTGCCTGAATGTATTCACCTTCTGTTTCTTATCCCTTATATGATCGTGCTTACTATGAACTTTAAACTTATCAATGCAGGTACTTTCTCCACAAATAAAGATTACAAACATCTTCCTTTCCGAATCTTTTGTGATATGTTTACAAGTCCTTGAATAATTCCTACAATGTGCTGAAAGACTTCTCCAGGTTTTTTCACTTTTCATTTTGTGAATACAAATGCAATACGATACCATTTGTTATGTCTGTCATTCTATACTGGGCTCATGTCATTTGAAGTTATATTGTATGCTACTTCTTTAGCATAATTCATCAGTGATTCATACATTTCTTACCATTGTCCTTCAGTTTTGATTTTTTTTAGAAATAATGGTGCTCAGCACTTTAAAACCACATGACATCAGTAGAAGAGTATTTTTCTTTCTGTTAGAGAACAATTTAGTGATTGATAACACTATACAGTTTTCTTCATCCACATCTCTAACCCTATTCCTTCCATTGAATTTTGGGGCCAAATTTTAGCTTTACAAGTTATCCTTCCTTTATTTGTACTCTGCTTGTTAAAGCCTCTGTGACAATGGCAAAAACTTTTCTTGAGCATACAGGCCCTGGATGTGTTTTATGAGATTAGTAATAATCATACAACAAAATTATCCTTATGTCTACATTGTGTATAATCTCAACATATTCATAATATATTCATCTTGCCACAAGAGACTTAAAGGTTTTATTTCACTCAAACAAATGAGTAATAAAGATAAATGATAAATTGCAAATTATAAATAGAGCAGAATTTTATATTATCAATACTTTTGAACCAAATATATGACCATGCAAAGGTGGTTTGTAATAGAACATAATTTGTAGATGTCTTCCTGTTCCATTAGTATAGCTTGTCATTATAATTAATATGCATATAAATCATAATGATAATGATTTAATAGAAATGAGAAAGAAGGTATTTGGGTTGGTCAATAACAATGTTCACTGGATTATTTTTCCTAAGAATTTTTTTAAAGAAACAGCAATAACTCTTTTTTTTACAAACATTCAGGAAATTCCTCTCAGAGAGTTTGAAATATTGCAAGGTCTTTAAAATTGTGTCTTCTGAAGATTGGATTTCTTCCAAATATATTTGTTCTAATCTAGGTGTTATCCTCCAACTTTATCTTCTTTAGTGCCATTTCCACTTTCTCATTTCTTCTGTCTTGAAGACAGTCCAAGTGAAGTCACTGTCTTCAATGAAAATAGATAGGTTCTGGGAATAAACTCAGAGCATTTCCAATAAAATCAGGAGTGAAACAAGGATGCCCATTATCACCATTACTATTCAATAGAATATTAGAAAAGTTATCTCTAAGAATAAAAGAAAAAGAAATTGAAGAAATCAGAATTGGCCATGAGGAATCAAAACTTTCAATTTTTTGCAGATGATATATTGGTATACTTAGAGAACCCAAGAAAATCATCTAAAAAACTCCTTGAAACAATTAACAGATTCAACAAAGAATCAGGATACAAAATGAATCCACAGAAATCATCAGTATTTCAACATATGAACAACAAAGCCCAAGAGGAAGATGTAGAAAGAGAAATTCCATTTAAAGTAACTATAGAAAACATTAAATACTTGGGAAGTTACCTCCCAAGACAAATCCAGACATGTATGAATGCAATTTTAAAGCACTTCTCACCCAAATAACGTCAGATCTAAATAATTGGAAAAATGTCAATTGCTCATGGTTAGGTCGAGCTAAAATAATAAAAATGACAATTCTACCTAAATTAGTTATTCAGTGCTATACCAATCAAACTACCAAGTAACTATTTTACCAAGCTAGAAAAAAATAGTAGCAAAATTCATCTGGAAGAACCAAAGGTCAAGAATGGCAAGGGAAATATTGGGAAAAAATGTAAAAGTAGGTGGCCTATTTCTACCAAATCTAAAACTATTCTATAGAGTGACAGTCATCAAAATTGCCTAATACTGGTTAAGTACTATTACTTAATGTAATACATCATTGAATTAGGGTAGGTTCAAAAGAAACTGCAGTAAATGACTAGCAATCTACTGTCTGACAAATGCAAAGACATAAATTTCTGGATCAGAATTCACAATTTGACAAAAATTGTTGGGAAAATTGAAAAACAGTATGGCAAAAACTAGGCATAGATCCACATCTCACACCCTATAACAAAATAAGGTTAGAATGGGCACAGGATTTAGACATAAAGGACAACACCATAGATAATTATAGATGAAAAAATAAATCATCCATCAGATCTAGGGAAAGGGGATAAATTGGGAACAAAGAAGAATTAGAGTATAGTATAAACTGGAAAATGAATGACTTTGACTATATTAAATTAAAAAGGTTTTGCACTAATAAAATCAATGCTTCCAAAATTAGAAGGAAAGTGGAAACCTGGGAAACAATCTTCACAGCTAGGAGTTCTGATAAAGGTCACATTTGTAAAATGTATAGAGGATTGAATTGCTTATTACATTACAAGTCTTTCCCCAATTGATAAATGGTCAAAGGATATGAATAATTTTCAAATGAAGAAATTAAAGCTGTATATAATAAAATATTACAAATCAATACTGATTGCAGAAATGCAAATTAAATGCAAATTAAAGCAACAATGAGATATCACCTCATACCTATCAGATTGAGAAAAATGAAGAAAAGGGATAATGATCAATGTTGGAGAAGTTTTGGGAAGATTGGGATATTGATGCATTGCTGGTGGAATTATGAATGAATCTAACTATTCTGGAGAGCGATAGTGGAACTATGCCCAAGGAGAAATAAAACTGTTCATACCCTTTGACCCAGCAATTCCAATTCTAGGCCTATATCTAGAAGAAATCATAAAAAATGGGAAAAGTCCCACAGGTTCCAAATATTCATAGCTTCTCTTTTTGTAGTGGCAAAGAATTGGAAATTGAGGGGATGCTCATAAATTGGGGAATGGATGAACAAGTTATGGTACATGAATATTATGGTGTATTATTGTTCTATAAGAAACCACAAATGGTTGGACTCTAGTGAAGCACTGAATGGGTTACAGGATCTGATGCTGAGAGAAAGCAGCAGAACCAAGAGAATAATGTACACATTAACAACAACATTGTGAGACGATCAACCTTGATGGAATTAGCTCCTCTTGGCAGTTCAGAGAGCTAGGACTTCTGTATTAGACTGGCTATGGGCAATGCTATCCCAATTCAGGGGAAGAAAAACAAATCAAAAAAACAACCTTTCAGAATCTGATGAATACTTTATAAAAATTATTTTCCCTTCATCCTAATTCCTCATACCAAAAGTAACTAATCTGTAAGCATATTGATCAAAAATATGAATGTACAATGCTAGCCTGATCATTCGCCACTGAAGGGAGTGGGGAGGGATGTGACCAGGGAAGCCAAGATGATGGCAGGAGAATAGCTTTTCCTAGCTCTCTCAAAAATATTCAAAAACCTTAAACTTATGACTCTAACTAAATTTTTGAAAGAGATAGAACCCACAGAAAGATCCAATGAGGCAATTCTCCAGCCCAAGGTAACCTAGAAAATTATGGGAAGGCTCTGTTCCATGGAGCAGTGTTTGAACAAAGGAGCTTCAGCCTTCCAGGAGCAGCTCCAAGGCACCTAGGTCCGTGGGAGCCCCGCCTCCTGGCAACAGAAACAGTTTCCTGACCTGCACCTGAAGGAGCATCAAGCACAATTTAGAAGATCAGAAGGGAGGCCTCTGCCAGAGCTGGCATGAAGCCCAGTCCAGCCTGGACCTCCTCAGCATGGCAGCCAGCCTCACCACAGACCAGATCCCAAGAAACTGAAGCAGTCCTGGGGAGCCACCCAGCAGGAGCCACACAGCAGCTGCTCCCTTTGTGATAAACTCATAGAAGGTAAGGGAGTAGAGGGAGACTGCTGAGATCTGTCCTCTGTCCCTGGGACAGTACTCTGAGGCTTTGACCATATTCAGACTCTGGTCACAGTCTAGGGCACCCACAGAGCTGGAACCTTCCTCATAGCCCCGGGGCAGAGTGGTGTGCTTGAGGTCATTCACAGACCAGGAGAGAAGACAGAGCCTTCGATAAAAGCTTGAAGGAACTGAGGTCCTTGTGGGGGTGTCCCAACAATACCCAAAAGCTCAGAAAGCACCCCAAAACCAGGCACAAGGTGGGGAAATGAGTAAACAGAAAAAAATGCAACCTGACCATAGACAATTACTTTCATCCCATGGAAGACTCAAGCTTCTGTATCTAAAGAATCCAAGAAATATAGAAGTTTGGCTCATGTTATGATAGAGCTCAAAAAACATTTTGAAAATCAAGTAAGAGACATAGAAGAAAAATTGGGAAGAGAAATAAGAGAGATGCAGGAAAAGCATGAAAATGAAGTTAGCAACTTAGTCAAGGTGATCAAAAAATGGTGAAGAAAATAACAAGTTATAAACCAGTTTGGATAAAATGGATAAAACAGTTCAAAAAGTTATTGAGGAGGATGTGTTAAATGCCAGATGGAAAAGGAGATAAGAAAGCTCTATTGAGGAAAACAAATTCTTCAGATGTAGAATGGAGCTAAAGGAAGCTGATGACTGTAAGAAATCAAGACACAATATTCAACACTAAAAGCATGAAAAACTAAAAGAAAATGTGAAATAACTCATTGAAAAAAAAACAACTGTTCTGGAAAACACATCCAGAAAAGATAATTTAAAAATTATTGGGCTACCTGAAAGTCATGGTCAGGAAAAGAGCCTTGATTTCATTTTTAAAGAATCTCTAGGATATCCTAGAAGCAGAGGGTAAAATAGAAATTGAGAGAATCCACCGATCTCCTACTTAAAGAGATACAAAAAAACAACCCCAAGGAATATTATAGCCAAGTTCCAGAACTCCAAACTCAAAGAGAAACTATTACAAGCAGGGGCAGCTAGGTGGTACAGTGGATAGAGCCCCAGCTC
This sequence comes from Macrotis lagotis, assembly GCF_037893015.1. Lineage (NCBI taxonomy): Eukaryota > Metazoa > Chordata > Mammalia > Peramelemorphia > Peramelidae > Macrotis > Macrotis lagotis. The sequence continues at coordinate 662,909,626 of NC_133658.1, forward strand.
TGGAGTCAGTAGTACCTGACTTCAAATCCAGCCTCAGACACTTAATAATTGCTTAGCTATGTGACCTTGGGCAAGTTATTTAACCCCATTGACTTAAATAAATTTTAAAAATTCTAAAAAAAGAAAATATTACAAGCTGCCAGAAGGACACAATTCAAATATCATCTAAACTACAGTTAGGATCACACAGTACTTAACAGCATCTGCATTATGGACTCATAGGTCTTGGAATAAAATATTACAGAAAGCAAAAGAACTTGGAATACACCTAAGAAACAATTACCCAGCAAAACTGAACATTCTCTTCCAGGGGAAAAGATGGACTTTCAATGAAATGGGGGGGTCGGGGTTCAAATGCTCCTATTGAAATGAACAGAACTGAACAGAAAGTTTGATCTTCAAGCACAGGACTCCGATGAAGCATAGAGTGGGTGAACAAGAAGGGTAAATTATGAGGAATTTAATGATGATGATGAATTGTGTGTATTCTTGTTTGGGAATATGATACTGATAATACTCATATGAACCTTCTAATTTAATAGAGCAGTTAGAGGAGGGAGCTGAATTTGAAGGTATAATATATTTTTAAAATGGAGTCAATGGGTGAAAAGGAAATGTACTGGGAGTAAGAGGAGAGGTAGAATAGGCTAAAATATTTCATGTAAAAGAGTCAAGAAATAACTTTTGCAATTGTATGAAGGGGGAGACAAGGGTGAATTAGTGAGCCTTCATTCTCATCAGAAATGACTCAGAGGGGTGGCTAGGTGGCGTAGTGGATAAAGCACTGGCCCTGGAGTCAGGAGTACCTGGGTTCAAATCTGGTTTCAGACACTTAATAATCACCTAGCTGTGTGGCCTTGGGCAAGCCACTTAACCCTGTTTGCCTTGCAAAAAAACCTAAAAAAAAAAAGACAAGGGGGATGGGGGAGGGGAGGAGGAATGTAGGTGATAGAGGAGAGGGTAGATAATGGGAAAGGATAGTCAGAGGTAACACATTTTCTTTGTTACTTTTTGCAAGATGCTGGGATTGGGTTGCCTGTCTGGGACCATGGGTCTGGGTGGTTGCTGGATCTCTGGGGTGGGATGTAGGCTTGGGGCCTCCTGGCCTGAGGACCAGGGCTCTGTCCACTGCATCACTCAGCTGCCCCACAGAAGATTTTTGAAGAGGGATAGAATGAAAAGAAAGAGAAAATATAATAGATGGTAGTGGGGAGAAATGGATGGGGAGAATTACAATTAGCAATAGCAACTGTGGAAAAGTATGGAAGTAACTTCTATGATGGACTTATGATTAAGAATGTGATCCACCCAAGACAGAGCTGATGGGATCAGAACATCAACTGAAACATATATTTTCTCTTTCTTTCACTTTATTTCTCATGAGGTTTTATATTTTGTGGGGGGTATCATGTTTATTCTTACAACAAAAATATTTTTTTAATCTGTAAATAAATTATAGAAATTTTTTTTAAAAAAGATAAAAAATACTAGCAACTTGTTCCCATCTTTCTTTTTTTCAAATAGATACATTTTCCCTTTATTTTCAAATAACAGATTATTTCATTTTAGTCATATACTCATATTTTCTCTTTCATAAACCCATTGTGGAAGACAAAGTTTTCACAAACTTTCTGGCAGAAAGACTTTGAGAAATTGTTAATAATGTATTCTCCAGGCTTCAAATAGCAAAGCTTTACAATTTGATGGTAAAGGACTAAAACATTAGAAGAAATCTCAATTCATCCCTTCTATTTGCTATCAACAACACAATGTTAAATTCCCAAGAGTTTAGTTTGAATGTGTTCTTATATAAAAATTTTACATTACCTTGTATAGAGAATGCAGACATTATAACATACTACCATTCACATTTCAAAACTTAACACAAGAGAATACTTAAAGTCAAATATTCTCATTAATTAAAATAGGTTGGACACAATTGTTATCAATATTAGGTTAACATCACAACAAATTAGTTTGCAGATGAGAATACATCACAAAGTTATTTATCATAAAACTTCTAAATTATACAGAAGTATAATTATTTTCCAAATGTAGACCACAATATTTCAGAAACCAGTGGGAGCTCAGGTTTTCTAAGCCAGAGAGCCAGGAGTAGCTCATATGATGATTGAAGTGAGTTTTTAAAGTTAGTTCTGTCCTACAGATATTCATCTCAAGCCTTTTTTTGTTGTTGTTTAAACCTGATTTACTAAGTTGATTTAAAGGGAAATATTGCTTTTGCAATTTCTAATTGAAGTCAAATTGTTTATGGTGTTAAAACTCTCTACCCAGGAGCTAGGCCTTGAGATCTTAAAATGGTGACATCCTAACTCAGATGATAATCTGTTATTGATTACTCATTAATTTAAAATTGATCATATTAAAACAAATCAAAAACCCAAATAAAAAAAAGTAATAAAGATTTCAGAGTTTTCATTTTATTTAGACTTAGATTTAAATGAACTCAATCTAAACAGGAACGTATCAATAACCATTTTAGATCTGGAGTGCACATTCAACTTATATACATGTACACACACTTTTTGACAAAATTCTCATGAGAACAAAGATTAAACATTGATTTACTTGTGTTGTAAAATTTTAGGGGCTCTGGTCCCAAGAAAATCTTGTGACCTTTTCTTAGCTTTCCAGGTCAATGGAGAGAAGTGAAAAGGTCCACTGATTTAATTCTATTTAAATACACACACACACACACACACACACACACACACACACAAACACAAACACACACATATCATATATATGTGTATATATATATACATATATATGTATGTATGTATATATATTACATTGCTTGAATTTAGAATTGCACTAATTAAGACTGGTCATAAAAATAACTTTAGAGTCAATTATAGTTTCTTGAGGAATCTCATATTATAAACTAAGATTTTAAAGTAGTCAAACAGTAATTTAAATTCCTTGATGTAGTTGAATGAATTCTTGTCACCTCACACAGTTATAGTAAATAATCCCTTCGCATTGGGGTTTGACTTTTAGTCCATTTCTTATTAGCACAGAGTTCAATCAATGTAGAATCTGGAGATTCAAGACCCTTAAAGAGTCCATAAATTACCTTTCAAATTATCAGTTCACCCATATTTTTTCATTTATTTTTAAAATAAAGTTAGAAAATATTTAAACCAGGATTTACTCTTTACACTTCTAGCTAGTTGAGGGCAAGCCCTTAGGTCAAGTTGTCCCAAATGTAGGGTTTTCCTCCAGGTTAACTAGAGTTAAATGAGCTAAACAACTACATAAAGGTTGCAACACCAACCTCCCCAATCCTATGGGGCATTCTCTTAGGCATGGGGTGTTCTCTTAGACGTACATGGGACTAGAACAAGTTCAAAAAGCTTACCCAATGTAATGGAGAAATGCACTGCACCTGGGGCAAGGAACAGCTTCTGAGCCCTGGGGTAAGAACTCCATCCTCATCCTAAAGAGGGGCAGATGCAAACAGACAGGAGTTTTATAAAAAAGAGACGAAAGTTTTATAAAAAGAGAAACTTCATTTCTCCTCTCTCAGAGAGAGAGAGAGAGAAAAGGAAACAGAGTGAGCAAGCAGAATGACTTAGAAATGCCATAGATAAGCAATTATCCTCCAGGAGCAAGGGGAGAGAATGTAAGTTTTCCTCATTGAAAGAGAAAGAAAACTTCATAAGGTTTTTTTTTTTTGTTTTGTTTTATTTTTTTATAGAGAACCTGCAGCTCCAGTTCTTTCCAAGAAAACAGCACACAATCTAGGGAGAAAGTTTTGTGTACCAAATAAGATTTCCCCATGTTTTAATTGTAACGTACTTCCTGGATCTATAGACAAACAAATAACACACCAATTGGACTTTAGCCTAAAAATCCTTTCAAGCTTCATCCTTGGGCATCGAACAATTTTATGCCAACTCAGCAGGTTAACAGTCACAAACATTACAACAGGAACCAGAAAAAAATAGGGGTGACATATTATAGAATGCTGATATTGTATTGCCTCCAGCCACACACAAACTAATGTAATAACTAAACACAGCTATTTTCCTGCAATTATTCCTGAAGCAAAAGAAGAGTAAAAATAAGAGAGAGAGAGAGAGAGAGAGAGAGAGAGACAGAGAGACAGAGAGACAGAGAGAGAGAGACAGAGAGACAGAGAGACAGAGAGACAGAGACAGAGACACAGACACAGACACAGAGAGTAGAGAGAATGAGAGAGAAGAGAAAGAAGAGAAAGAAGTAGAAAGAAGAGAAAGAAGAAGGAAGAAGAAAGAAGAAGGAGAAAGGAGAAAGAAGGAGGAGGAAGAAGAAGAGGAGGTCATCCTGCAAGGGAGGAAAGAAGACAGAGGTTTCTATGTCTTTCAGAATCTCAGGTGTCATGTTTACTTTGCCTATCTGTTGTCTGTTTTTCTTGCTTCGTGAGCAGTTTATTTCTCCTCAAAGTAGCGTGTCCTCAGTTCTACCTTTGATATTATGTCCTATACATATCACTGTGTTAATGTACTGCAACCTGTTTCTAACTACCATGTATTTGCATCTCTATGGTAATTGAATTCATATTTTAAAAAATAACTGAAATAGAAGGGGGCAATCTGTGCATATTCTGATACTTTGGTTATATCAGAATTCTGTCTTGTTTACCACAAAAAAGTTTTGAAGACATCTTTAAAATAAATAGGATGTTTCCCACCAGCAGCTCCCCAAAGTTACTATTTTCTACTTCTATCACTTTGTTATCACTACTCCAAACATAAAGCAATGAACCACAATCTTTTTACTTAAGTGGTTGTCAGAAATCTCTATAAGGGTAATAGAAGGAACTGCAGGGATGTGTCCTTCACAGGAATAAATCAAGCATTGCTTCTTAGTTTATACCAACTATATTTACACAAGTAAGAAATTTGTTGAAAGCACTCATTTATTCCACTTAGTGTTTTATGGTATTGTCAAGACATGCCTTCTATAATAGCAGTTGTAGATAATTCAAGATTTTTCAGACTCAAAATTTCTCAAGCAATTTTCACTTCAAGATCTGAAATGCCACAAATTTTCATCCATTTTTCAACAGTTGTTAGATTGTATTAGTTTTCTCTTAAGATTTGTTGTAATCAATCAAACTTTGTTTGGCTAGTGCTTTTAGTATTCATACAAGCTATACTAATGAATCAGAGGTTGGAAGTTTTTTAGCAAGTTATTATTTCTTCCAAAGAGAGCTTCCAACTGCAATGGGAGAGCCAACTAGGAATTAACTTGTAAAGATATCAGTTTTCATGCCAGCGGTCAATTTCTCATGATGTAACATTTGACAGTCAATTAAATTGTTTGATACTTAGTTTCCTCATCTATAAAATGATGTCAGATTATATTATAAATAAGGTCTATTATGATTAGAGAATAATCGGGCAAAATCTATAATTCTATGATTCCCAGAAATTCCAATCCTTGACTATTAAGTAATTCTTAAAAAAATTAGGGGGCCCACTTTGCATTTGTTATTGTGCTAAGTGGTATGGCTTATATTGTATTCATGAATGCATATTGAATTCTGTGTGAACCCATTATGGGTTGTTGGTCAATTCAGCCCCAGAAAAACTGAATGACACTTATTGAGTATAAACACTTATAAGGAAGGGGGAAAGAGAATAAGTATTTATTAACTACCTACTATGTGCTAATACTGTGATTAAGTGTTTTATATACTTATGTCCTTTGGTCCATTAAAATATTCCAGAAAATATCAACAAATTAAATTATGATGAGAACTAACTCATTTTGAGCAATGATTTATATAAAGTATATATTGAGAATAAAACTGTTATGGTTTTTGTTGCTGTTTTCTGTTGCTTGTTTAAGTGACTTTAATGCATTATGCAACCAGGAATCTGAAATTTCTTTCAGTGGCAAGTTTTAAATGCAGAGGAACACAGTCTTTCTAAATTAGTAAAGAGTTAGTTATTACCACAATATATGTCATCAACAAAGAAAAAGTTGAATCAATTAAGGAAAATGCTACACAAAAAAATAGGGATGTTAAGCTTCTAAGTAGTTTTCCTTTTTGTTTAGTAAAATTCAGAAATGAGACTGATTCTTAATGGCACCAGAGTCATTTAGTTCCTTAGTATTTTGCAAGTTGTATTAACTCTGATGGAGCAGGGGTCCTATTTGTGTTAACACTGTTAAAATAGCCTTGTAAAAGAGAGAGAGAGCTTAGGTTTGCATGGACTTGAAGTCAGAGAGGCTTGGTTCAAATTCTGGCTTAGCTGTATTCTACTTGTGTGACCTCAGGCAGGTTACTTAAAAACTTTATATTTGTATAATTTTTCTCACCATTGCTCGCTAGGATGCAGCTTACTTTCCTTAGCTAGTTTTGAGCTCTTCCTGAGTTGTCTTTGTTCTACTTCTGAGTTCTTAGTGAGAAAGTGAGGTAAAAGTTAAATTGTTTCCAAATTAACAGTGCTATAATTGCCTGAATAAGGCTAGGGAAATAAAAATTTATCTCTGGTTATTGCCATGGAAAATTATAATTCTAATTATGACTTTGATAGGAGAGAGTTGTGTGGGAGGAACAAATGAAGAACTTGAATTGTTATTATTATCCTCATTTGATAATTCAGGAAACTTAAGCAAAGGATAAGTGATTTTCACAGTCAACACAGCTACTAAGTATCTGAGGTTGGATTTGAACTTGGGTCTTATTGACTCCAGTCCCAGGGCTCTTCAATGTGTGTTCCAGTGGCCTCTAAAGGCCCTGAATAGATGGACCTGGTGAGAAGAAAAAAAGATTATAATGACCTAGAGAGAAAAGATGAAATTGGAAAAGAGAAAATCTCTGATTTTCAAGTTTTTCTAAAAAATAAAAGGTAATATGTAATCTCTCTTCCTAAAAGGTGATAGATTTAGAAGCACAGTATGAGACAGAGTTTCAGATATGACAATGTGAATTTTTTGGCTTGAATATTTATTTTTGTTACCAGATGAAACTTTTGAGTGCTGGGAGAAGAAAGGGGGAAAAGACTGGAGATAATGAAAGCAAAAGGAAAGAAAGAAAAGTACATAATATTATTTTTTCTAATTCACCAAAAATAACAGAACAAAGTTCAGAAGCAAATAGGACAGCTTTGGATTCAACATGTTGTTGTCATATACTTTAAAAACAAAATAATAGACATCTGGGTTTTCATATAAAACTATGTAAGCCAGGAGTTTTGACTTCAGTTCTTAGCAAATGACATAGCATCATAAAAATACCAGCTGGAAAAATCTAGGAAGAGTCCACATAGCTTTATGCTAAACTCATTTTATTTCCTTTTTTTAATGGAATCCCAAGTTAGTAGATGAAAGAATTCTCTAAATAAGTCCTTCCTAGACATTATTAAGGAATTTACCAATGTGTTTCACATTACCTTTTTATAAATGATGGGGAGATCTGGGAAATAAAAAGAACACCCTAGATGGAATTAAATGTGATCAAATGTAGTAGTCCTACAGAGTTCATTGTCAAGTTGGGGGGAGAGTCATCAGTGAATTGTCTTAGGGTTTCTGTACTTATTCCTGTGAAGTTTCACATGTTTATCACTTCCTTCAATAAGGACAAAGATGACATTCCTGTCAAATTAATATATGCCACAAACCTGAGAGGAATAGTTGACACAAGAATCAACATTAAAAAAAGAACATCCATAATATGAAGCCAAAAAAATTTCACATATATAAGTGACATAATTTTATTTGACATCTCAGTGAGTGGAAAAGACATGGAAAGGAGGAAGAAACTCAATTTTTTTCTAAAAGTATGTTCAAATAAGTAATAAATTTATTTTAAATAATACAGAATACACAAGGACACAAAGGAATCCACAAACTATGGATCCAAGAAAAGGATTAAAACTAGATCATATAAAAATAATACCACTCTTCCTCTCCAAGTAGCCCTCACAGGAATATACATATATATGTATATTCCTAGTCTATTGGATTTCAAGATATCTTATGCTTTATACTCCCCTGACAATTTAACTTGGTAAATTCTAACCAAAGGGTAAATTCTGATCTTTGGGGTAGTCTTCCCTATCTCCATAATGCCACCATGAGATTTAGGGAACAGATAAAAAAGCAATTTTCTGTCTTTAACATTCTGGTGAGTCCATCCTTCACTCACAGAGTCAATCCAATACCTTAGACTCTGGAGGTAGAACAACCTTAAAGTTACTCACCAGGCAACCTTTCTTCAACCTACTGTAGTAGTAAAATTCATACCTGAGTCCCTTGATACTCCCTAGGAAGTGAAAAGAATGACTCCAACCAATCAATTTATCTTGGGAGAAGTTCCAATTCCCTTAAGGAAATCAGAAATCTCTCTATTCAACAAGGTGGTACTAGAAATAGACACAGTATAGGAAAATATTTTCTTTTGTTAATTTAATTTTATTCTTCTATTTTAAAATTTTTATGTAATTTTTCCAACTACTAGCAAAAGTACTTTACAACATTCATCCATTTGAAAGTTTATGAATTCCCCCTCCCATGTTGGGGAATATTAAAACTTTTATATGTACAATCATATGTAAGGAATTTCCATGTTAACCATGTTGTGAAAGAGGTATCAGAACTGGAGGGGGGTGGGGGTGGAACAGAAAGAACCTTAAAGGAAGTTTTAAAAAGTGAACATATATTCTTTGCCCTGCATTAAGACTTCATAGTTCTCCATGCTCCCCCATGGATGGCATTTTGCATAATAGGTCTCTCAGGATTGTCCTTGATCACTGAACTAAGAGGAACTTCATTCATCATAGAGGAACATCTCACAATGTGTATTTTTGTTTGTTTGTTTTTAATTGTTTTTGTTTTTTGCAAGGTAATGGGGTTAAGTGGCTTGCCCAAGGCCACACAGCTAAGGATTTGAGCCCAGATTTGAACACAAGTACTCCTTGACTCCAAGACCAGTGTTCTATCCACTGTCCCAGCTAACTGCCCCACATCTCACAATGTTGTTGTTAATATATATTATGTTCTCTTGGTTCTGTTCATTTCATTCAGTGTCAAACAGCTCATGATCTCTAAAAGAACAATAGTACTCCATAAAATTCATATGCCATTACTTGTTCAGCTATTTCCCAATTAAGAATTATTCCCTCAATTTCCAAATCTTTTCCACTACCAAAAGTACAGTTATAAGTATTTTTGGACATGTGGAATTTTTTCCCCTTTTTTATGTTCTCTTTGGGATAGTAGTGGGATTGCTACATCAAAGGGTATGTATGCACAATTTTATTGCCCTTTGGACATAGTTCCAAATTACTCTTCAGCATGGTTAGATTGATTCACAACTCCACCAACAATACATTAGCATCCCAATTTTCTCACATTTTCTCAAATATTAATCATTTTTCATTTTTAGTTTTGGGGTTTTTTTTAGATTTTTCAAGGCAATAGGGTTAAGTGGCTTGCCCAAGGTCACACAGCTAGGTAATTATTAAGTGTCTCAGGTCGGATTTGAACCTAGGTACTCCTGACTCCAGGGCTGGTGCTCTATCCACTGTGCCACCTAGCCACCCCTCATTTTTCCTTTTTTTGTCATCTTCCTAATCTGAGGGGTGTGGGGTGGTACCTCAGATGATTTTAATTTATATTTCCCTAATCTAATTAATAATGATTTTCATTTCAAGCAATTTTCATATATGAATATAAATAATTTTGATGTTTTAATCTGAAATTATCTGTTCATATCCTCTGATCATTTATCAATTGGAAAATGACTTATAATCTTACAAATTTGACTCAATTCCCTATTTATTTTAGCAATAAATTATCTGAAACAGTAGCTTTGAAAATTGTTTCCCAGGTTTCTACATTTCTTCCTATCTTGGCTGCATTGATTTTGTGAAAGTATTTTTAATTTAATATAGTCAAAATTTTATTTTTTTAAATTTATAATGTTATCTTTCTCTTATTTGATCATAAACATCTCCCCTTTCCATAGATCCAATATATAGAGTATTTCAAGTTCTCTTAATGGGTTTATGGTGCCTTGGGAGGAAAATTCCCAAGTAAATAATATTGCCTTCAATTAATTTAAATAGAATTTCTTTTTCTATCTATTCCTCTTGTGCTTTGTTGGTAATAAATGGAAATGCTGATTTATGTGAATATTTTATATGCTACAATACCTTGTTGAAGTAGCTAATTGTGGTTTTTTTGGGGGGTTTTAGGTATTTTTTTTGCAAGGCAAATGGGGTTCAGTGGTTTGCCCAAGGCCACACGGCTACGTAATTATTAAGTGTCTGAGACCAGATTTGAACCCAGGTACTCCTGACTCCAGGGCCAGTGCTTTATCCTCTGCACCACCTAGCCGCCCTAAAGTAGTTAATTGTTGCATGAATTTTTTAGTTGATTGTCTGAAGCTATCTAAGGATTCCATAGTATTTCCTGCAAAAAGTGAAAGTTTTATTTCCTCATTACCTATTCTAATTCTTTATTTATTTTTCTTCTCTTATTGCTAAAGCTAATATTTCCTAATTCTTTATTGAATAATAGTGGTGATAATGGAAATCCTTATTTAATCCTTGATCTTATATTGGAAAGAATACTAGTTTATCCACATTACATATAATGTTTGCTGATGACTTTAGAGAGATATTGCTTATCATTTTAAGGAAAACTCCACTTAGTCCTATTGTCTCTCTACTTTTTTAATAAGAATGGGTATTGTATTTTGTCAAGGGTTTTATCAGCACCTACTGAGATAATCATATGATTTTTGTTCATTGTTATTGATATGTTTGATTATGTTATTGTTTTCCTAATATTGAACCATCCCTAAATACCTGGTATAAAAGCTACTTGATCATTAATAATGCCATGTTTGAAGAAGAAAGCAGTGAAAAATCACTTGCAGGGGAAGTGTTAAAACAGTCTATAAATTGTACTCAAATACAAAAGCTCATCAAAGAGCTTAAAAAAGAAATTAAAACCAAAGAAGAGAGGAAGAAGAAAAATGGAAAAAATATGAATCATATAGGAAAATTATGAAAAATTGAACAAAGAAATTAACTCTATTAAAAGTAAAAATAACCTACTGGAAAAGAAAGCAAAAAAGATAATAAAAAAATTAAACCCTAAAAATTAAAACAAATAAAATTAAAAGACTGAAAAATTTGAAGAAAATAAAAAGTACCTTTCAGGGAAAATGAATGACCTGGGATATATTTATAGAAGAGACAGTCTATGAATCATCAGACTACTAGAAAGCCTAAATCAAGAAAACAACCTGGAAAACATCATGCAGTAAATTATGAGGGAAAATTGTTCAAATCTACTGGAACAAGATAACATTATAACCATTGAAAGATGCTACAGAACCCCTTCAGAAAGAGACGCAGGATGAAAATTCCAAGGGTTGTTAAAGCCAAATTCCAGAACTCTCAAATAAAGGAGAGAATATTGCAAGCAGTAAAAAGAAAACAATTCAAATACAAAGGAAACACCATCAGACTCACATAGGACTTAAGGATCAGAACACCTTGAATAGCATTTATTAGAGAGCAAAGGACCAGGGATTACACTCCAGAATGTGCTACCCTACAAAATTCAGCAGATAAATAAATCCACTCATTCCTTTTTTTTTTTTTTTAGGTTTTTGCAAGGCAATGGGGTTAAGTGGCTTGCCCAAGACCACACAAGTACATGATTATTAAGTGTTTGAACTGAGGTACTACTGACTCCAGGGCCCATGTTCTATCCACTGTGCCACCTAGCCGCCCTGCCCCCCCCCCACTCATTCTTTAAAATGAGGTTATTTAGTTTCCTATTAGTTCTTAGTCTATATCTCCTTGGTGGAGTATTGCACATGATTTTTATTGCATTATGATCTGAGAAAGATACCTTCAGTATTTCTGCTTTTCTGCAATTGATCATTAGGTTTTTATGTCCTAGTACATGGTCAATTTTTGTGTAAGTGCCATGTACTGCAGAAAATAAAGTATATTCCTTTCTATCCCCATTCAATTTCCTCCATAGCACTATCATATCAAGCTTTTATAACAATCTCTTTAGGGTCTTAACTTCCTTCTTGTTTATTTTATGATTTAATTTATCTGAATTGAGAGCAGGAGATTGAAGTCTCTCATTAGTAGAGTTTTGTTGTCTATTCTTCCTGTAGCTCTTTCAACTTATCTAAGAATTTGGATGCTATACCATAATTACCTTATTGTCTATTGTACCTTTTAGGAGGCTATAGTTTCCTTCCTTATCTCTTTTAATACTATCTCTTTTTGCAGGTGCTTTGTCTGAGATAAGGATTGCTACCCCTGCTTTTTTCACTTCAGCTGAAGCAAAATATATTTTGCTCCAACTTTTACCTTTACTCTATATGTATCTCTCTGCTTCAAAGAAGTTTCTTGTAAGCAGCATATTACAGGATTCTGTTTTTTAATCCACTCTGTGATCCGATTTTCTTTTTTTTTTCCAAGTTTTTGCAAGGCAAATGGTGTTAAGTGGCTTGCCCAAGGCCACAAAGCTGGGTAATTATTAAGTGTCTGAGGCATGATTTGAACTCAAGTACTCCTGACTCCAGGGCCAGTGTTCTATTCACTGTGCCACCTAGCTGGCCGTCGCTTATATTTTAGGGGAAAGTTCATCCCATTCACATTCAAGATTATAATTACTATCTCTTCATTGCCCTCCATGCTATCTTCCTTCTGTTCATGATTTCCCCCCTTTTTCTCTTAATACATATTGCCCATTGTTTTTGTTTCTGAATTCTAACACCTTCAGTGTGTTTTCCCTCTTATATAAACCCCCTCCCCTTTCTTTCCCCTTTCCCTTTTCCCCTTCTTCCCTTCCTTCTGTTAATTTCCCTTTTTCTCCCCCTCCCCTTCCCCCTCCCCTTTTCCCCTTTTTAATGCTTGAAAGGTAAGATAAGTTTCTTAACTTAGTGTGTCTAAGTTAACTTCAAGCCAAGTCTGATGACATGAAGATTCAGGTGGTTCTCATCTCCTCCCTTCTTCCAGTCAATTACAATAGGTCTTTAGTAGCTCTTGATGTAATGAGATTTGCCTCATTCAGTTTCTTCAATTCTCCCATCTCCTTAATGTCCCCCTTTTTAAAGAGGTATTATTTTTAAATCATTCTATCTGAGTCACAGAAAAGTTGAGTGTCTATTACTTCTGGCTAAGTATATTCTCTCTAATAGAGTTACAATTCTCAAGAGTTATGAGACTCTTTCTCCCAAGTAGGTATGTAGCCACATTGGATACCAGTTTCTTTTCTTTACCCTTTTTTTTTAACTTTTTCATGTTTCTCTTGAGCCTCCTGTTTGATGTTCAAATTTTCTATTTAGCTCTGGTTTTTTCATCATGAAATTTTGGAAGTGTCCCATTTCATTAAATGTCCATCTTTTCCCCTGGAAGAGAAGGCTCAACTTTGTTGGTTAGTGGATTCTTGGTTGCATTCCAAGCTCCCTTGCTCTTCAGAATATTTCATTCCAGGCCATTCAATCCCTTAATGTTGCGGCAGCCAGATCCTCCATAATCCATTCTGTGTTTCCTTGGTATTTATTATTTTTTCTTTCTAGCTGCTTGCAGGATCGTTTTCTTTCATCTGATAGTTCTGGAAATTGGCCACAACATTCCTTGGTGTTTTCATTTTAGGATCTCTTTCCAGAGGTAATCGATGTATTCTTTCAATTACTATTTTGCCCTCTGGTTCCATGATATCAAGGCACTTTTCCATCACTAAATCCTATAATATTAAGTCCAGGCATTTTTTTTCTCTTTTCAATGTTTTCAGGAAGGCCTATAATTCTCAAGATCTCCCTTCTTGATCTTATCTCAAGGTCAGTGGTTTTGCTGATGAGACATTTTACATTTTCTTCTATTCTTTTCAATCTTTTGGTTTTCTTTAACACAATCTTGTCTCATGAAGTCATTAGTTTCCACTAATTCCATTCTTTTTTTAGAGAAGAACATTTTTCTTCATTTTAACTTTTGCAACTCCTTTTTCCAGTTGGTCAGTTCTATTTTTGAAGGAGTTTTCCATTTGCCTAAATGTAGTTTTGAGAGAATCATTTTCTTTTTGCATTTGCCCAATTGAAGATCTGAGAGAATTATTCTCATTTTGTATTTGTCCAATTGTTTTCCAAGGATTTGTTTTCTTGTTGCAAAATGTTAATTTTCTCTTGCAAAGTATTAATTTTCTCTTGAGTTTCTTTTCCTAATTTTTCCAGTTGATTTTTCAACTCCTTCCTGATTTCTTCAAGGAAGTCTTTCTGAGCTGGAGACCAATTCATAGTGTCCTCAGCAGTGCTTGATCTCTCTGGGTTATAATCTGTCTTTTTTAAGTATTTCTCTATGGGCCCCCCTTTTCTATGGCCTATCTGCATCTTTTTATAATCTTGTCCTGTGGGGTGGGGGAGTTGGCTCTTAGAGGTTTGCTTTTGAAGATCCTAAAGGCTTTGTTCACTTGGCTTAGTATTTCCAAGGGCCAGCCAGTAGGGGTGCTGGTTACTTTCTCTGAAGTGTTTGAGGTCCTCCGCAGCAGGGTCTGACTTGACCTTGAACACTGGGCTGGGCCCTGGGGGAAGTAGTCAATCTCTTTCCTTTGAGTGAACTCTGCTGACCATCCCTTAGCCTGGTAGGGTGGGGATTGTTTATTGTTTGTTCTGGACAAAGGGAGGAACTGAAAGTATGTAGATCAGGTCCCCAGTCAGCTGGTCATTCTCCAGGCCTGCTCTGAGACTCTGTGTTCGAACTTACCTTCCCTTATCTCCTTTCCTCCTGTGCAAAGACTCCTTAGCTAAAGTTGGATTTCGCACCCGCCACTCACCGAAGTCTCTACTGCTGAGTCTGGCCCTCTGACTTCTCCCAGCTGCTTTCCCCATGCTGATCTTCTGCATTAGTCTCCTGGTTCACCCACAGTCCCCCTAACAAAGAACTTCTTGGTAGGTGTTCTCCTTGCTTCTCTTTCTGGGTTTTGTGGATCAAATTTCTGTTAAGAGTGTTCTCTCATGTTGTTTTTGAGGGGAAAGAGGAGCCCTTAACACAGTGCCTGTTTTCTCTCCACCATCTTGACCATACATCCTAATTTTTCTAACAATCTATTTATCTCCTTAACTTCCTTCTTCTTTTTTTATGTTTAGATTTATCTAAATCTGAGAACAGTGGGTTCTCTAAGATTCTAAAAAAGATAAAGAAAGGCCAGAGAAAAGGGGGGCCCATGGAGAAATACTTAGGGAAAAAAACAGATTTAACACAGATATCTAGCACTGCTGAGGACAATAAGAAATTGTCTCCAGCCCAGAATAACTTCCTTGATGAAATCAGGAAGGAGTTTAAAAATCAACTGGAAAAATTAGGAAAAGAAACTCAAGAGAAAATTAACACTTTGCAAGAGAAAATTAATCTCGCAATAAGAAAACTAGTAGAATTTTGCAGTCTGTGTCTTCCTGTAGTTCTTTCAATTTCTCCTCTAGCAATTTGGATGCTATACCATTGGGTGCATTCATATTTAGTATTGAAATTACTTTATTGTCTATGGTACCTTTTAGGAGGATATAGTTTCCTTCCTTATCTCTTTTAATACTATGTATTTTTGCAGCTGCTTTGTCTGAGATAAGGATTGCTACCCTGCTTTTTCCACTTCAGCTGAAGCAAAATATATTTTGTTCCAACTTTTTACCTTTATTCTATATGTATTTTACTTCAAATGAGTTTCTTGTAAGCAGCATATTGTAGGATTCTGGTTTTTAATCCACTCTGCTATTTGTTTATGTTTTAAGGGAGAGTTCATCCCATTCACATTCAAAGTTATAATTATTAACTCTTTATAGCCCTCCATTCTATCTTCCCTCTGTTTGTATTTTTCCTCTTTTTTCCCCTTTATCCATATTCCCCAGTATTTTGTTACTGAATACCAGCCCCTTCAATGGGTTATTCAATATATCAACACCTCTCCCCTTTCTTACCTCTCTCTGTTTTCCCCTTCTTCCCTCCTTTCCTTCTGTAAGTTCCCCTTTTTCTTCACCTCTCCAACCTCTTCCTCCCCTTTTTCCTTTTTAATACTTGAAAGATAAAATGAGTTGCTTAACTTAAATGAGTGTTTTTTCTAAGTTAACTTTAAGCCAAGTCTGATGAGAGGAAGATTCTGGTGGTTCTCAACTATTCTCTTCTTCCCCTCTTTAAATAAGTCTTTAATACACTTTAATGTAATGAGATTTACCCTATTCAAACTCCTCCATCCTCCTGTTTCCTTACTGCCCCCCCCTTTTAAGGAGCTATTGCTTTTAAATCATTCTATCTGAGGCACAGAAAAGTCATGAGTGGCAATCATTTCTGGATGAGTATATTCTCTCTAATAGAATTAGAATTCTCAAGACATATGAGATTCTTTCTACCTCCTCTACCTCCTTGATGTATTCTTTCTTTTTTTTAATTTTTTTAACATTTTAACATTTTATTTATTTTCCAATTATATACAATAGTAATATGTATCCATCAATTTTGCAAGGCTCTGAATTTTTCGGTTCCCCCCTTTCCCTCCCTGCCACAGAACCCTGTCTGATAGTCTTTACATTGTTTCCATACCATACATTGATATAAATTGAATATGTTACTTATAACATACATATAAATATAAGAGAAAACATAAACACCTCCCCCCAGAAGATGAGAAACCTCAACAATAGAGAGAGAAAAAAATGTACTTCAGTCTGTGTTCAGATTTCAGTGTCTCTGTCTCTGGGGTGAGTTGCTTTCTTGATCATAAGTCCACCAGAGAAGTTGCTTCAATATTTTCCCACAGTTGCTATTACTAGCTGTACCTCCACTCTATTTCTCCCCAATCTTTTTTATTCTATTGTCTCTCTCCTTTCATCCTGGCCCTGTCCAAAAGTGTGTTGAATCTGAGTACCATCTCCCCCAATCTTCCCTCTCTTCTATCACCTATTCCCCCCTTCCCTTCCCCCAATTCCCCCTTATCCTGTCCCTTTCTTCTTATTTTTTGCTAGGGGAAGATATATTTACTCAACCTATTGAGTATGTATATAATTTCCTCTCTGAACCATTTCTGATGAGAATGAAGGCTCACTCATTCCTTCTTGTCTACTCCCTTTCCACTCCATTGAACAAGCTTTTTCTTGACTATTTTGTGAAATTTCTTAGCTTTTTCTTCATCTCCCTTTCCTCCCTCCCAGTTCTTTCCTTTATCACCCATTGACCCCATCTTTTTACTATATTATACCATTGTATTCCACATATTCCTATGTCCTGTCCATATATGCTCCTTCTAACAGCTCTCATAAATGAGAAAGTTCATATGAGTTATCAGTATCTTCTTCCCATGCAGGAATACAAACAGCTCAATATCATTAATTTCCTCATAGTTAGTCCTTCTCTTCCACCCCCTCTATGGTTCACCAGAGTACTGTACTTGGAGATCAAATTTTCTGTTCGACTCTGGTTGCTAATAGGAAAGTTTGAAAGTCCATCTTTTCCCCTGAAAGAGGATGTTCAGTTTTGCTGGGTAGTTGATTCTCGATTGTAAACCAATATCTTTTACCTTCTGTAATATTACATTCCAATCCCTATGAGCCCTTAATATAGCTGCGCCAAATGCTGTGGAATCCTGCCTGTGGAACCTAGGTAGTTGAGTTGTTTGTTTCTGGCAGTTTTGGGAATTTTCTCTTTGATTTGGGAGTTTGGGAATTTGGCTATAATATTCCTGAAAGTTTTCTTTTGGGATCTCTTTCAGGAGGTGACCAGTGAATTTTCTCGATTTCTATTTTAACCTCTACTTCTAGGATCTCAGGTCAATTTTGCTGTATTATTTATTGAAAAATGAAGTCTAAGTTCTTCTCCTGGTGGTGGCTTTCAGATAGCCCAATAATTTTTAAATTATTTCTTCTGGATCTGTTTTCAAGATCAGTTGTTTTTTCAATGAGATATTTCACATTTTATTCTAATTTTTGGCTTTTTTGGAAGTTTTTTATTTCTTGCTGATTTTTTTGCAAAGTCATCAGCTTCCTTTAGTTCCATTCTGCATTTGAAGGAGTTATTTTCTTCATAGAGCTTTTTTATCTCCTTTTCCAGCTGCTGGCCAGTTCTGCTTTTTTAAGGCATTCTTCTCCTCATTTGCCTTTTGTTTTGCTTTTTCCATTAGGCCTAAACTAGTTTATAACATGTTATTTTCTCTTTTTTTAGTTTTTGTTTTTTTTTTTGCAAGGCAAATGGGGTTAAGTGGCTTGCCCAAGGCCACGCACCTAGGTAATGATTAAGTGTCTGAGACTGGATTTGAAACCAGGTACTCCTGACTCCAGGGCCGGTGCTTTATCCACTGCGCCACCTAGCCACCCCATAACATGTTATTTTCTTCAGCATTTTTCTGTATATCTTTCACCAAGCTTTTGATTTTGTTTTCATGATTTTTATGCATTGCACACATTTCTCCTCCCAATTTTTTGTCTATCTCCCTTAATTGATTTTCAAAGTCTTTTTTGAGCTCACCCATAGTCTGAGCCCATTTTCTATTTCTCTTGGAGGTTTTGGATATAGAAGCTTCAATTTTGTCATCATCTGAGTATGTGTTTTGATCTTCCATGGGACTAAAATAATTCTCTATGTTCAGATTCTTCTTTTTCTGTTGTTTACTCATTTCCTCAGCCCAAGACTAATTTACAGCACTTCGAAGGTTTGAGGGTTTTTTTTATGGGGGAACACCCCAAAGGGACCTTTATTCCTCCAAGGTCTTATGCTCTCTTGCCTGTGCTTTGATATGCAGATGGCCCCCATACTTCCCTCTTCCCTGGGGCTTTAAAGAGGGATCCTGCTATCTTAGTATGGAAGCCCAAATTGCAATATCTGAGTGTAGGCAAACAAATGAGTTCTACCCCAGGGAAAGCAGAGAAATCTCTGAAGACTTCCCTTACCATATCTGGGGATGCAGGCTGCTTTCTCCAGATTCTCGCTACAGGTTCTATGTCCAGTGCTCCCTCATTCCACACTCATTCTGGTGTAACAGAGTTCTCCCCCTGCCCCTTAAAGCTGTTGCTGGTGATTTCTGGGCTAGGCTGAGCTGGGCTGGGCTGGGCTGGGCTGGGCTGGGCTGGGCTGGGCTGGGTTGGACTGGGCTGTGCTTCAGCCATGGCTTATTTTCCAACCCCTGGTCCTGGTGAAACACACCTTTCCCATGAAACTTCTAAGTTATCTTGGACTGGGAAAATATATCACTCAGTCCTTCTGTGGGTTCTGCCCCTCTAAATTTTGACAAGAGCCATCATTTGTTTGCTTTTTTTTGGAGTTTAGTGGCAAGTAGTTCCCAGGAAATACTGCCTTCATGTCACCATCTTGACTACAATCTCCCCCGCCCATGTATTCTTTCAATAAAGATTTTTCCCTCTGTTTCCATGATATCAGGGCAGTTTTCCATCATTAATCCTGTAATATTAAATCCAGACTTTCAGGAAGACCTATAATTCTCAGGTTGTGCCTTTTCAATTGCTTCTTTAGGTCAGTGGTTTTGCTGATGAGGCATTTTACATTTTCTTCTATTTTTTGGTTTTCTTTAATAGACTCTTGCTGTCTCATGAAGTCTTTAGTTTCCACAGACTCCATTCTTTTTTTAGAGAAGAATTTTCTTCATTTACTGTTTGGAGCTCCTTTTCCACTTGGTCAATTCTATTTTTGAAAGAGTTTTCCATTTGACCAATTGAGGTTTTTAGAGAATTAATTTTTTTTGCATTTTTATTTTCTTGTTGCAAGTTTAATTGTCTCTCCCAAATTTTCCAATTTATTTTTAAACTCTTTCCTGATTTCTTCAAGGAAGTCTTTCTGTGCTGGAGTCTGGATCATATTTTCCTCAGAGGTTCCAAGTCTCTCTGAGTTAAGGTCTTTTCCTTCTAGGAATTTTTCTATGGATACCCCTTTTTCTCTGATCTTTCTTCAATTTCCTAAGACCTTATGTTGGCAAGGGACTGGTTCACAGAGGTTTGGTGTTGGGATCCCTACAGGCTTTACTCATTATTGGGTTTAGTAACTCCAAGTGGGCCTGCCAGTAGCCTGTGTTGGTTGCTTTCTCTGGAATGTCTGTTACCTTAATTTGAGGCCCTCTCCCTTAGCCTGGAGGGGGTGGATGAAGCTGTTGAGTACTTTTTTCTTTGTCCAATCATGGGTTTTGTCCTAGGACAAGGTAATTGCTCTACCTATTCACAACTGAGGGAAGTCTGCTGCTCTTAGCCTGGGACAGAGGTGAGTTGTAATTGTTCTAGGAAGAGGCTTCAGCTGAAATGAAGGTTTGGCTGCAGCTCTCTGGCACTGGAACTCACCCTCCAGCTCTGCAGGCAAGCTCCAGACTGTCAGTGCCACAACCAAAGCTTCTGCTCCCTAGTTGGCCCCTGGGGCTGTGCCTAATTAGACTTGCCCCGATTTTAGGCTTCCAGGCTCTAGTCCACCCTACTGATCAGGCTAGTGGAGCTCTTTGACTCTCACCTGCCTCACTGATCAGTTAGTGAAGCTCTCAGATTCTGATCCTGTCCTATGCTCCCAGCAGAGTCCACCCTCTGCACCCAACTCACCCATGATTCCAGAGGACAAAACGAGGTAGATCTTCTCCTCGTTTCCCTTTATGGGTTTTGTAGACCAAATTTCTGTTAAGAGGTTTGTTTCATATTATATATGAGGGAAGATCAGGAGACTAGCACTATGCCTGTCTTCTCTCCACAATTTTGGCCAGAATTAACCCAATAAATTTGATAATCTAAGTGAAATGGATGAATATTTACAAAAAGCTTGCCAGGCTAAATGAGTTAGGAAATAACCCTATCTCAGAAAAAGAAATTCAACAAGTCATTATTGAACTCCTTAAGAAACAATCTCCAGGAACCGATGGATTCACAAGTGAATTCTATCAAACATTTAAGGAACAATTGATTCCAATTCTATATAAACTCTTTGGAAAAAAATAGATGATGATGGAACTCTGCCTAACTCTTTCTATGATATAAATATTGTGCTGATACCTAAACCAGAAAGAGTCAAAACAGTGAAAGAAATTTATCGTCCCATATCCCTAATGAATATAGATGCAAAAATCTTAAATAAAATCTTAGGAAAATTATTTTCAACAAGGTATCACCTGGATAATACATTATAATCAAACAGGATTTATCCCAGGAATGCAGGGATAGTTCAATCTTAGGAAAACTGTTAATATAATTAACTATATCAATAACAAACCTGTCTGAAATCATATGATTATATAGATGATGAAAAAGCCTTTGACAAAATACAGCACCCATTCCTACTAAAATACTAGAGAATGTAGGAATAAATGTAAAATTCCTTAGAATGATTACCAGTATCTAACTGAAACCACCAACAAGCATTATATGCAATGGGGATAAGCTAGAGTCATTCCCAATAAGATCAGGTGTGAAACAAGGATGCTCATTATCACCACTACTATTCAATATTGTGGTTGAAATGCTAGCTTCAGCAATAAGAGAAGAAAAAGAAATTGAAGGAATTAGAACTGGGAAGGAAGAGATAAAACTCTCACTCTTTGCAGAAGACATGATTGTATACCTAGAGAATTTTAAAAAATCATCTAAAAAATACTATAAACAATTAGCAACTTTAGCAGAGTTGCAGGATATAAAATAAACACTCATACATCCTCAGCATTTCTATTTATTACTAGCAAGACACAGCAGCAAGAGTTAGAAACATAAATCCCATTGAAAGTAACTTCAGAAAATATAAAATACTTGGGAGTCTACCTGCCAAAGGCAAACTCAGAAACTCTATGAAAACAACTATAAAACACTTTTCTCACAAATAAAATCAAATTTAAATAACTGAGCAAATATCAACTACTTATGGATAGACTGAGCTGTTATAACAAAAATGACAATTCTACCTAAATTAAACTACTTATTTAGTGCCTTACCAATCACACTTCCAAAAAATTACTTAATCAGCTAGAAAAAAAAAATTGTAAGTAAATTCATATGGAGAAATAAAAGTCAAGAATATCCAGGGAGTTTATGAAAAAAAGTGCAAAAGAAGGGGGCTTAAAGCATCATTTATCAAAACAGTCTGATATTGACTAAAAAAATAGAATTGTGGATCAGTGGAATAGACTAGGTGCAAAAGAGATACTAGGAAATGATTATAGTAACCTGCTATTTGATAAACCCAAAGAATCCAGCTTCTATGATAATAACTCTCTCCAGTAAAAACTGTTAGGAAAATTGAAAGCAAGTGTGGCAGAAACTTAGATTAGACCAACATCCCATACCATATATCAAGATAAGATCAAAATGGGTATAGGATTTAGACTTAAAAGACAATATTATAAGCAAACTAGGAAATCAAGAAATAGTTTACCTGCAAAATCTCTGGAAAGGGAAGCTATTTATGACAAAGGAAGAAATGGAGAACATCATTAACAACAAACTAGAAACTTTTTATTACATTAAATTAAGAAGCTTTTGCATGAAAATCCACTGTAACCAAGATCAAAAGAAATATAGTAAACTGGTAAACAAGTTTTACAACTAGTATTTCTGACAAAGGGCTCATTTCTAAAATATATAGAGAACTGAGTCAAATTTATATTCAAAAAACGCTATTCCCTAATTGACAAATCCCCAAATGGTCAAAAACTATGCAGAGACAATTTATAGATGAGGAAATCCAAGCTATCCATAGTCATATGAAAAATTACTCTAAATCATTACTTGATTTACTGATTAGTGGAATGCAAATTAAAGCATCTCTGAGTTACCACCTCACACCTCTCAGACTGGCCAATATGACCAGAAAAGGCAATGATCAGTGTTAGAAGGGATGTGGGAAATCTGGGATACTAAAACATTGTTGGTAGAGCTGTGAATTCATCCGACCTTTCTGGTGAGAAATTGGGAATTATGCTCCAAGGGCAATAAAAATGTGCAAACCCTTTGAACCAGCAATACCACTACTGATTCTATACCCTGAAGAGATCATGAAAAAAATGTAAAAACATCACTTGTAAAAAAATGTTCATAGCAGCTCTTTTTGCAGTAGCAAAGAAATTGGAAGTGATAGCTATAGAAGGATGTTATGGGATTTTATAAGGATTTTAAGAGGAAATTTTTTTTAAAAAATCCATTGACATGCTCTTTCTAAGAATCAGGAATAGGCTTAGCTTGTTTTGGAATTCTCAGAAAAAGAAATGGGGAGTGGGAGAGAGTCCCCCACATTACAGGAAAGTAAAAAATGTCTAGGTTAAAGATGAGAATGAATGATTTCATTCAGAATTTGAATGGTTTCACTACTCTCGGGCATGATCTCTGATCTAGTTTATTATTATTGGATTTCATGATTTTCAAATTACTTTTGCATAAATTATCTACTTTGATCCTTTCAACAACCAAAGTGAAATAGTATTATTGGTATTTTATATGGCCAGTATATTCAAGCTCAGGTTAAGTGACTTTTCCAAAGTCATGTAGGTAATAAATATTAGAAACAGGAATAAACTTGATTCCAAATCTACAACTTTCTCCTACCCTGCTAATTAAAATACAAAAAATATAAGTGCTCATTGTTACTAATAGAAGTGCTAAAATTTCTTCTTTAAAAACCAGTAAAATTAATATTCACTTCAAGAAATGTGTAAATTTTCATTGAAGCTATTATTCTCAATGAATTTGATTCATATCAAATCCATGCTGTTAATGAAACTTCAATTTCCTCCAGCAATTATAGATTATAAGCAATAGAGGAAAATGACTCTTGAGGAGACACTACTCACATATTTCCAACAGGAATCTGCTATAGAGAGGCAATGAAAAGAAGATATTCATACCTTTTATAAATACATTTTTTTTCAGCAGAAACTACTAATAAGCCGCAAAACACGAAATGTGTTAAGAACCAAGATGATTTCCAACTAAGGATTATTTTCAGCAATGGTTAATAGAGTGATTGATACTGAGAAGGAGAAAGAGACAGAAACATGAAGACAGAGAGAAGTATAAAGACAAAAAAAGAAACAGAGTTCAAGATTTAATTGGAGTTTTCTTCTATGTGTAGTTCTCTAGGAAATTCCTGGTTTGATAGAAACATAAATCAATTAAAATTATTTCTATGAGTTAATCCTTAACAGCAGCCTTGGAGATATAAAATCCTTTCTGAAAAGAATGAGAAAATAGATTATCATTCAATTCCTATGCTAGACCAAGAGGTGCTTTGAATATGCAGGCAACAGAACAACATAGGAGAGTTAAGCTTAAACATGCTGCTGCACACTTCAGGAATCAAAAAAGAAAAAAAAAAGCAAAGTGAACATTCAGTTCAATAGGAATGAAAAGACAGTGAAAAAGCAGTCCCAAATCCTATTCTACAACAGGGAGAGGAGAAAGATCAGAGAAGAATCATCTGTCAAATACCAATGTCTTGTAGTCCTACTTACTATTTCCATTCAGGTCACAAAAAAGAGTCATCACAGTTAACATTCTTAAGTCTGAGTGCTTCAACTATTTTTAGATTCATTAATTAGAAAAAACCCAATAAAATAGATTGAAAATTGTGGGGAAATGGTTTTATTTTGTACTTATTATCTAATATATTCCAGTATATTCCATTTTAAAATGGAAATAGTAGATCTTAGGTCAATTTTAGACTGCCTTGGAAATTCTTAATATTTAATGAAAAATATTTTTTCTTTCTCTTAATATTTCTCTAGCCCATGTTAGACTAGTCTATTTTCTCTAATTTGTTTTCTTCTCCAATCATTTTTAAGTAACTTGAAACTGCCAACCTGGAAAGACATTTCTACTACCTAATTTTTTATTTTCTTTCTAAACTCTCATTTATGTTTCATTCAATTTTGCTGAATATGCTGTGTACTTCCACTATTTCAAATTTCTTTGTTCCATCATATCAAACTGAAAGAAGACATTGACAATATAGCCTCATGTGGCACCCACCAGGGCAGCATGTAGAAATTGTGTGGTAATGGAATCCATGAAATGGTAATAAGACACATGAAAATATATCGTTTTTATCATCCTCTTCCTTTTTCCTTCAGTGTGTAATAGACCTATTATCTACAAACAACAAACTAGCAAATTTGAATTCATTCTTTTACAGTAGCTAACTAATCTGATACTAATGAAACCACATTCTTCTTACTATTTTTCCCCAAAAAGTATTCCTCCAAACCAACTATCTGCCAAAAATTTAGCTAGTTTTCTTTCTTAGGGAGAATAACAATGATAACAGCTGTTTCTGGTCCCTGACATATTTTATATAACCTTGACAATGAACAGGGATAATCTTGTGTCTAGATGGAGAAGACAGGAGACCATATGGGAATAGACTGGAAAGGATATGGAATAGGCCAGAAGATCAGATTTGGGAATGTGGAAGAAAAAAGTGTCTGCCCCATAATACCTGATCTTCGTTATCTCAGAATATCAACTCCTACAGCCTTCCTCAATACATGAAATTGATATAGCTCAATCTCCTTTCTTAGCTAAAATTATTATAATTAGATGTGACATAAAAATGGAAGTGTTCTATAAAGAATTAATTATCAAGGGCAACAAAGAGATTTTAATTTTGGAGGAAGGGGGTGTGTATATAAGGACAGGAATTGTAAAAAGACAAGTAAATTATTTGGATAGAAAAATATTCTGAGTCATCTGAGAGTATGGAAGAGTTAGCAACGAGCTACAAAGTTCCTGAGGAATGAACTGTCACTTAAAAGGGTGTATATGAGAAACTGAAATGAAATGTTGGTTATTTAATATAAATTTTACTATGTTTAGTTCTGATAGTAAAAATTTTTTTCCTCTTGCCTTTTTGCATGTGAAAGTTTCCTACTTGTATTCCCCTTTATTCCCCTTTGAATCATTCATTTTCTCTCCTGCTGACCTCTTCTCTATCTCTTTAAATTCTCCTGAGAGTCTCGTTCTTCTGTGAGTGTTACAAGTATTTCCCTTCTCTAAAAAATTTATTCCAGTGTGATATATGAGTATACAGCCAGAATAGAAAAATTTATATGCATAATCTCACTGCAGGCCCCACAGACAAGAATGCTTCTATCCCATTTCCTCTTGCAAACTTAAAACTCAGTTCTTCTGTCAGAATGACTGCAGCAACTCTAAATACATTTTCAGGAGCATTATTGGTTTTCTAGGAAATGTCAGTTATATGACTATTGGCTTTCACTTGACTTTTGCTCTTATGCTTTTTTACTTATAGAACAATATTCTTAAGATGAAGTATTTCCTTAATTTTTCTTTTATCTTGTCAATTTGTTTCATAATATTGAATTTTGTAACAAAATTTATATTTAAAATTACAGATTTAAGTTTATAGAAGCTATACAGGCAAATGGAAAGAATGACAGAACCATTTAAAGTGACCAATATTTAAGTTAATACTTGATATAGGTACATAATTTCCACTAACACTGAAAAACTGAAAATAAATAATCTTTGAACAAGAGTAAGATGTAGGTGTGAGATAGTAGAGTGTTTTATATTATTTCAACAAAGACTTGCTGATACCTCCATTAAAACATGGAACATCATGTGTTACATATGTCAATATTATGTCATATTTCCTGCAATTCCTTTCCTCCTAACATCACTAAGAATATTTACATCAAAATGAGATCTTTCTTATTTTGTCGTGCTTCTTTGTTCCACCTGTGAATCATAATCTTCAACTTATATCTCTCTGACTAAAAATTCTACAGTTCTTATGAAAACAAAATTTGATGAAATAAATAGAAATAATTCTAAACCAGAACAATTTTCTTCACAATAATAAGAAATCAAAGTTCTCTAAAAATGTAATCCTCTGTCTTTAAAGAAAAGGAGGCTAATAAAAGTAAGCAATACAAAAGTTATACATGAAAGATTTTTAATATATTGTATGACATTATATATATATATATGATTTATAAAATTAGCTGTTAAAAATAACTAAGTTTATCTATACTGCCTTCTTTGAAAAATCAACTTTTTAGCCCTCCAGGGTATAGTAATTTTGGACTTTACTCTGACCAATAACTAGATCTGATTGAAAAGGGCAATGTAGTAAGGACTATAATAGAAATAATTCTGTCTCCTAAAATTCACAGTATCCAAGATATAAAACATTAAACCCAGTTAATATATACTTCTACACTTTAAGAAAGCCAATTTTTTTAAAAAAAGAGGAAATGGTAAATAAGTGTGTATATTCATAATACACACATACATGTATATGAAAGTATAAATGTGCATACACACATATATACATATGTATGTGTTGATATGTGAGTGAGTATATCTATATCTACCTGTCTATATATGTAATTGTGTGTATGCATGTGTGTGTGAAGATGTGTGTGTGTGTGTGTGTGTGTGTGTGTGTGTGTGTGTGTGTATCCAGTCTCTAAACAAAAGGAAGATAAATCAGGTAGAATGGGAAAATCTACTACCAAAATTCTAAAAATAAAACCACAAATTTTACAACTGAGGAAGAAAAGAAGAGACATCTAAAGAAGCTATTATAACCATATAAGACACTCTCTGTTGAGCTCCACTTTTAAAGAAAGTGGACATAACCAAGGATGAATACAAAAGGAAGAATGGGAGAAAGTGTTATCTACCAATAATATAATGGCAATCAATTTATATCTTATAGAAATATCAATTAATCAATTAATCAACCAATATTCACTAAGTACCTACTGAATGCAGAATACTGTACCAACCCCCGAAGATTCCAAAGGAGGGAAAATAAAGCCCTCCCTCTCAAGAAGCTTAACTAATGGACATGACAATATGTAAGTTAATATATATCAAAGTAAGTTATGCTAGGATAAATAGGAAATAATTTGAGACTTACAAAATAAAGTTTAGGAAATTATTGATTAAAAATAGCCATGTTAAATGCACTTTTGTAGCTACCTTTGGATCAAGAATTGGTAGATAAAGTAAAAATAGGTCTGCTACTTAGAACAAATGGAGTATTTTTAACAAATGAAAAATAGAACACAAAACTCATTTTCTGTTTTATTTTTCTCTGTCAGGCAAAATGTTTTTATTTAAATAGAGTAGATCCAACTTAAAGAGAGGACTAAATGTTCATTAATAATAAATGTAATTAACATTTATAAACTACTTTATATTTTGCAAAATATTTCATCTTATTTTTTGTAACAAACTCAAGTGATAGGTACTGCTGTTTTCCCTCACATTTGAGAAAATTGAGTAAGATTAAATGAATTTCCCTGAGTCACTGTACTAGTAAATATCTAGGGCAGGATTTAAATTCAGATTTTCCTAACATTGCATCCCATGCATGTTCTCAGCCTTGTCCTGACCAGCTGGCCATGTGTGCATGTGTGCTAATATCCACTCCCTGGTCAGCTGCAGAGATAGAGACAGTGACTATTTGATGTCTTATCAAGCTTTTTAAAGCAACATTCTTAACATAGAAGATTCTTCTTTCCTCCTTAGGAACTTTACAAAACAAAAAAATGGCAGCAAATAAATTCAAGAACCAAAATTCTTTGCCTTCATACAAAGTAATCATGATGGGTAGTGGTGGGAATATCTGCTTTGACTCTGCAGCTCATTTGCAAAGAGTTTCTGGAAGACTATGAGATGACCAAAGCCAACAGACAAAAGAAGAAGATCATCCTGGTTGAGATAGAGGGCCAGATGAATATCTTTTACACTGTTGGCCAGGAGGTTGGTCATTATGGACAATTGTTTCCAGATTGGGAAAGGCTTTCAGTGTACCTTCTTTGTAACTGAATTGGAATGTTTTGCTAACAAATCATATTTAAAAGATAAAAGACAAACTTCTATAGAATATGCAAAAACAGTAGAGCTGATCAGAAGAATTTCAAATACATAGAGACCTCTGCCAAAACAAGTACTAATTTGATAGGTATCTTTTTTATTTAACGAGGGAAATTCAAGCCCAAAAGATGGCAGATGGCAAAGAGAAGAATAGAATGTAGAAGAAAAGCTTGGCCCAGCAGATCCAAAAGAAATGCTGCCCTTTATGATTCAGGTCCAAACTTCTTCCTTGTCTTGACCCTGCTAATTTATAAGCATTACCATGGAAGGTTCAAATGAATAAAGTATACATATTACATATACATATATATGTGTGTGTACATACATATATATATACATATGCATATAGATATATACTATATTATATATTTGTGTATATATATATTCATATAGATATGGATATATCAATTTCCTAGATTAATAGAAGAGGAAATAAAATACTTAATCTGTTTTATTTAATCTTATTTTAGGTTTTTGCAAGGTAAATGGGGTTAAGTGGCTTGCCCAAGGCCACACAACTAGGTAATTTTTAAGTGTTTGAGACTGGATTTGAACCCAGGTACTCCTGACTCTAGGGCTGGTGCTTTATCCACTGCGCCACCTAGCCGCCCCCTTAATCTATTTTTAGAAAAAGAAATTGAACAAGTCATCAGTGGTCTCCATAAGAAAAAAAATATCCAGGACCAGATAAATTTGCAAATGAATTATACCTAACATTAAAGAAAAATTAATTCTAATACTGTATAAACTTTTTGGGAAAATAGGCAAAGAAGGGGACCACTACATTACTTTATGATACAATTATGATGGTAATACCTAAACAGCAAGAATCAAAACTGGATATGGCCCTGGCATCAGGAGGATCTGAATTTAAATCTGGCTTCAGAAACTTACTAATTACCTAGCTGTGTGACCTTGGACAAGTCACTTGGGCAAGTCATTGCCTTGCAAAAACCTAAAAAGTAAAACTAGGTGTGAAAATTATATACACATTTCCCTGGTAAATATTTTTGCAAAAAATTTAAATCAAATATTAAAAAGAAGCTAAAGTAATTTATCACCTAGATAATATGCTATGACCAGGTGATGCAGAGCTGGTTCAATATTAGAAAAACAATTATCATGCTTTATCCTATCAATAACAAAACAAGCTAAATGACTGTATGAATAGTAAAAGCTTTTGCCAAAATACAGTGGCCATTCCTATTATAAAC
The DNA here is from genome assembly GCF_037893015.1 of Macrotis lagotis. Taxonomy (NCBI): domain Eukaryota; kingdom Metazoa; phylum Chordata; class Mammalia; order Peramelemorphia; family Peramelidae; genus Macrotis; species Macrotis lagotis. The sequence continues at coordinate 662,939,686 of NC_133658.1, forward strand.
ACTAGAAAATATAGGAATAAATGGAGCTTTCCTTAAAATTATAGCAATATCTATTTGAAACCATCAGCAAGCATTATATCTAAGGATATTGGATAGAGGCATTCCAAGTAAGACCAGGGTTGAATCAAGGATGCCCATTTTCACTACTTTTATTCAATATTAGTCTAGAAATGTTAGCTTTAACAAGAAGAAAAACAAATTGGAGGAATTAGAATAGACAATGAAGAAACAAAACTCTCACTCTTAGCAGATGATATATTTAGAGAATCCTAGAGAAACAATTGTAAAACTACATTAAAGAACCATTTTAGGCAAGTTGTAAGATATAAAATAAGTACAAAATCATCAATATTTCTGAATAGCCTGGCAGTAAGAAATAGAGAAATTCCATTTAAAATAATTGTAGCCAATGTCAAATATTTGGGAGTATACCTGCCAAGAAAAACCCAGGAACTATATAAAAACTAGTACAAAGCAATTTTCATGGAAATAAAGTCAGATCTAAACAATTAGAAAAAATATCAATTACTAAGGGTAGACCAAATTAATACAATAAAAATGACCATTCTAGCTAAATTGGTCTACTTATTTAGTACCATGCCAAACAAATTAGCAAAAATTATTTTATAAAGGTAGAAAAATAATAATAAAATTATTTTGGAAGGACTAAAGACTCAGAACATCAAAGAATGAATGACAAAATGCAAACAGGGAGCCAAGATGGTGGCAGGAGAAGAGGCTTTCTTAGGTGCTCTCACCAAAATATTTCAAAAACCTTAAAATTATGACCCTAACTAAATTTTCAAGAGACAGAACCCACAGAAAGATTCAGTGAGGCAATTCTCCAGCCCAAGGTAACCTGAAAAAGAGTGGAAAAACTCTATTCTGAAAGGTTAGAGGCCAAGCCCAAGCAAGGAATGTCAGGCACCCAGGAACAGCCCCAGAGCACCTAGAAGTAGTGACTCCTGGCAGCAGCTCCCTGCAGGCCAGGGAGCACCAAGTACAATTTGGAAGATCAGCAGGAAGACCTCTGCCAGAGCAAACACAAAACCCAGGCCATCAGCACAGTCACAGCACTCAGGATGGTCTTGGCACCCAGCTTGCCCACTGCAGCCCAGACCCAGGAAACAACCCAAGCTTCTAAGCAGCTGTGTCCTGAGTGCCCAGCCCACCAAAGGTAAGGGAGTGGAGGGAGATTTCCGAGGTCTGTCATCTGTCCCTGGAATAGGACTCTGGGGCTCTGAACATATTCAGACCCTTATCACAGGGACTTGCTACTCCCAGCCCCATGGCAGAGGGGTGAGCTTGTGGTCATTCACAGAACAAGAGAGCAGTCAGAGCCCCACACATTGAGGCCTTTGTGAGGGGTATCCAAATAATACTCAAAAGTTTGGGAAGCATCCCAAAACCAGTCACAGGCTGGGGAAATGAGTAAAAAGAAAAAAGGAACCTGACCATAGACAATTACTTTGGTCCCATGGAGGACCAAGATACTCAATCTGAAGATGAAAATGTTCAAGTTTCTGCATCAAAGGACCCTAAAAAATATAGAAGTTGGGGTCAGGTGATGACAGAGCTCAAAAAAAGATTTTGAAAATCAAGTAAGGGAGATAGAAAAATTGGGAAAAGAAATAAGAGAGATGCAGGAAAAACATGAAAATGAAGTCAGCAGCTTAGTCAAGGAGATCCAAAAAAAAAATGCTGAAGGAAATAAGATGGTGGGTGGCTAGGTGGTGCAATGGATAGAGCACTAGCCCTGTAATCAGGAGTACCTGAGTTCAAATACAGCCTCAGACACTTCATAATTACCTAGCTGTGTCGTCTTGGGCAAGCCACTTAACCCCATTGCCTTGCAAAATCCTAAAAAAACAAAAGAAAGAATGAAAAAAGAAAATAAGATGTTAAAAGCCAGCTTAGGTCAAATGATAAAATAGTTCAAAAAGCTATTGAGGAGAAGAATGCTTTATAAAACAGAATTGGTCAGATGGAAAAGGAGATAAGAAAGCTCTCTGAGGGGAAAAAATCCTTCAGATGCAGAATGGAGTTAAAGGAAGCTGATGAGTTTGCAAGAAATCAAGTCACAATAGTTCAATACCAAAAGAATGAAAAATTAGAAGAAAATGTGAAACATCTCATTGAAAATACAACTGATCTGGAAAACAGTTTCAGGAAATATAATTTAAATATTATTGGCATACTTGAAAGTTATGATAAGGAAAAGAGCCTTAACCTCAGTTTTAAAGAATTCCTACAAGAAAATTGCTCTGATATGCTAGAAGCAGAAGGTAAAAATAGAAAGAATCCACCTATCTCCAATGGAAAGAGATCCACCAAAAAAAACAACCCTCAGGAATATTATAGCCAAGTTCCAGAACTCCCAAGTCAAAGAGAAAATATTAAAAAAAACAGCCAGAAGGACACAATTCAAATATCATGGAGCTGCAGTCAAGATCACACAGGACTTAGCAGCAGCTACATTAAGTGCTCCTAGGGCTTGTAATAAAATATTCTGGAAGGCAAAAGAGCTTGGAATGCAATTGAGAATCAACTACCCAGCAAAACTGAACATCCTTTTCCAAGGGAAAAGATGGACTTTCAATGAAACAGGAAAATTTCAAATATTCTTGTTGAAATGACCAAAGCTGAACAGAAAGTTTGACCTTCAAGTCCAGGACTCAGGTGAAGCATAGAAAGTGGAGGAGAAGGGTAAATTATGAAGGACTTAATGATGATGATGAACTGCATGTATTCCTACATGGAAAGATGATACTGATAATACTCATATGTAGAAGGAACTTTTATAGATGAAGCACAGAAGAGAGCAAAATTTGAAGATATAATATGTTGTAAAAATGGAGGCAATGAGTGAAAGGGAAATGTACTGGTAGTAAGAAAAAGTAGAGGTAGAATAAGCTAAAACATTTCATATAAAGGATATTTCATGTAGCTTCTTCAATGGTATGGAAGGGGGAAGGTAAGAGGGAATGAGGGAACCTACATTCTCATCAGAAATGGCTCAGAGAGGAAACAGCATACACACTCAATAAAGTAAAGACATCTAGAGGTAAAAGGAGAGAAAGGAGATGGGGGAAGAGGGGGATGTGGGTGATAGAGGAGAGGGCAGATCATTGGAGAGGACAGTCATATATAACACATTTTTTTTTTTACTTTTTGCAAGGTGCTGGGATTAGTGGCCTGTCTGGAACTACTGGGCTGGGTGGTTGCTGGGTCTCTGGGGTGGGATGGGGCCTTGGGACCTCTTGGTCCCCAGGGCCAGTGCTCTCTCTGTTGCACCACTCAGCTGCCCCACAGACATTTTTGAAGAGGGACAAAGTGAAAGGGAGAGAAAGTATAATAGATGCTAGTGGGGAGGATTGGATGGAGGGAATTATAATCAGCAACAGCAACTGTGGAAAAATATGGAAGTAACTTCTATGATGGACTTATGGTAAAGAATGTGAGCCATGTGAAGCAGAGCTGGTGGTATCAGAACAGAGACTGAAACACATTTTTTCCTCTTTCTTTTCCTTTATTTCTCATAAAGTTTTAGATTTTTGTGGGAGAGGAGGTATTATGCTTACTCTTAAACAAGAATATTTTAGTAATGTGTAAATAAAAAATAAGTAAAATCTTAAAAAAAAAATGAAAATGAAGGTGGCTTAGCTGTATCAGACCTAAAACTATTTTATAAAGTGTCAGTCATCACAACTATTTGGTACTAGAAAAGAAATTGTGTTGAATCAGCGAAATAGGTTAGGGAAACAAGATGAAGTAGTAAATAGATAGGAAACAATTTTTACAGCCAGAGTTTCTGATAAAGACCTCATTTCTAAAATATTTTTAAGAATACAAGTCATTGCTTTCATATACAAATTTATAAGAATTTAAGTCTTTCCTTGCTAAATGCTCAGAGGAATGAATAAGCAGTTTTTAGATAAGAAATTAAAGATATATATATAGTCATATAAAAATGCTCTAAATGATTATTGATTAGAGAAATGCAAATGAAAATAGCTCTAAGCTCATATCATCTTCCTCTCCCATTTTCTGCTAGGATAAGATAGATTTCTATATACAATTGAGAATATATGCTATTTCCTCTCTGAGTCACTTCCGATGAATGTAAAGGCTCATTCACCCCCACCCCACCTTCTCCCTATTACATCCATTGCAAAAGATATTTCTTGCCTCTTTTATATGAAATAGTTTGCTCTATTCTACCTTTCCTTTCCCTATCTCCCTGTATAGTCATTTTTTGTCCATCAACTCCATCTTTCTAATATATACCTTCAATTTCAATTCCCTCCTATACTGTGTCTATAAATGCTCCTTCGAACTGCCCTAATAAATAAGTAGGTTCATAAAAGTTATCAGTATCATCTTCCCATGCAGGAATATAAGAACTTCAACATAATTAATTCCCTCATAATTTGTCCTTCCCAACCATCCTCTCTATGCTTCACCTGAATCCTGTACTTGGAATCAAACTTTCTGTTTCATTGAATGTCTATCTTTTCCCTTAAAAGTATATGTTCAATTTTGCTGGGTAATTGATTCTTGACTGTAATCCCAGCTCTTTTCCCTTCCAGAATATCATATTCCAAGATCTATGAGCCATTAATGTAGATACTACTAAATCTTAAGTTATCCTAACTGTAACTCCACAACATTTGAATGGTTTCTTTCTGGCTGCTTGTAATTTTTTCTCTTTGATTTGGGACTTCTGAAATTTGGCTAAAATATTCCCATAGTTTTCATTTGGTCATCTCTTTCAGAAGGTAATCAATGGATACTTCCAATTTCTATTTTGTCCTCTGATTTAGGATATTTGGGGAAAATTTCCTGGATTATTTCTTAAAAAATGAAGCTAGGGTTTTGGGGGGGTTTTTTGGCCATGACTTTCAGAGAGTCCAATAATTTTTAAAGCATCTCTCCAGGTTTCCAGGTTGGTTGTTTTTCCAGTGAGATATTTGATGTGGTCTCTTCTATAAAGTTTCTTCCTCCATCTCCAAATGAAAATGATCTCTCTCTCTCCTTATATTTTCCCCAGATTTTTATTTACTTATCTTCTTTATCTTTATCACATTCTGGTATAGCAAGCTGCTTAAATGAGCCCATAAATGTGGGAGCAATTTCCCCTCCCTTTCATGTGTGCAGCTATTACAGTGTTTGGACAAAGTTCAGTCTTGTAGAAACCTGACCTTTAAACAGGGGGACTGGGGTATTCTCTCATTCATTATATTATTGATGAACACAACTTCAGGAATAATGTTAATTATAGCAAAAGTGATTGTTCATATCTAAAAAAGAGGTATTCCATATATGATATGAATCAAATATAAGAAATTAATCTGTTCTTACTCACAAAAAAGAATATTAAGTATTAAGTTGCCATAATGAATTATAATTACAATCTAATAACTTCATTTGTAGCTATTGTAATAATCTGCTGATAAGTTAAGGGTCTTTGTCAAAATATTAACAATTTTATAATTTATATTTCACCATAACATGGCACTGTGAAAACACTCCTGATACAAATCTCTTAGTAAAAAACAGGTTAGGTTTGTCCATTTCTCGGTTTGGTGGCTATCTTGTCTATCTTTAGAATCATCTTCTACCATTAGTTATTTACCACTACAATGAAACCAGAGATGTCTCATATGCAAATGTCCAAGAACTGTCAGATCTGTTGAAATTCATAAGGGTGGACTTCTAACCAATATAGCAGAGAGAAGCCAGGCACTGTCCTAAGGTCTCCTGGCTTTCCCTCAGAACTAATATGAATCAAACCTCTTAACAGGATTCAACTGCATAAAATCTAGAAAGAGGTAATGAGAAGAACATCAACAAGGTCTGTCTTAGGGAAGCATGGATGAGCTGGGAGCAGAGAGAAGAGAGCAAGCACAGTGACAGTGGGATGAGACCCAGGACTAACAAGAGAATAGCCACTGAAGCTTTGGCTGTGTGAGCAGGCAGGAGAGCTCCAGTGAGGTTGGAAGAAAAGTTCTAGCACAGTACGCAGGAGTTCTCCAGACCAGCAGCTAGACATCAATCCGGTCAGCTCCACTAGCCTGAGAGACCAGGGTTGCTAACCCCTTATTTTCCAGTTTATTATCCCCATCATCCCTGTGGGAGAAAGGGACTCTTACCAAAACAACCCCTGCCCCCCAGGCTCAGGTGTGGGCAACAGATTTTTCTAAATGTTGAGTGAATAATAAGAAGATTGACTATATATCACAAGGGCCAGCACACATTTTTTAAGGATAATGCAGACCCTGATTCTCACCCTACCCTATTCCCCAGGCCTAGAGAGTGTGCTACAAATCAAAGTCACAGACACTCCAGAGAAACTCTTTACTAGTCGGCCCACTTGGAGTTAGTAGGCCCAGTGAGCAAAACCTCTAAGTCGGTCAAAATCAAAGGTCTGTGAACCAGCCCCTCTCCCAACACAGATTCCTGGGAAAATGAAGAAAGGCCAGGAGAAGGGGGTATCAATTGAAAGCTATGTCAAAGACAAAGACCATAAAACAGAACACTAAAACTTCTAAGAATTATATGAATTGGTTTCCAGCCCAGAAATACTTCCTGAAAGAGATCAGGAAGGAATTTAAAAATCAATTACAAATTTAGAAAAAGAAACTCAAGAAAAAATAAAACCTGGCAAGAGAAAATTAACTCCTTGAAACTAGAAAATAAATCCTTGGAAAATACAATTGGACAAATGCAAAAAGAAAACAATTCTCTGAAAACCACAACTGGGCAAATAGAAAACTCCTTCAAAAATAGAAATGATTAATTGGAAAAGGAGTTGCAAAAATAAATAAAGAAAATTCTGCTCTAAAATAAAGAATGGAATCCCTGAAAATTAATGACTTCATGAGACAACAAGAATCTGTCAAACAAAACAAAAAAATGGAAGAAAACATAAAATACCTCATTGGTAAAATTACTGACATAGAGAATAGATCCAGGAGAGACAACTTAAGAATCATTGGGCTTCCCAAACACATTGAGGATAAATAAAACTGGATCAATATTTCAGGATCTTTTGAAAGAAAATTGCCCTGATAGCATGGGAGCAGGGAGTGAAATATTTATTTAAAGAATACATTAATTCCCTCCTCAAAGGGATGTCAAAATGTAAACACCAAGGAATATTGTGGCCAAATTCCAGAAGTAATAGATAAAAGAGAAAATCCTGCAAGCAGCCAGAAACAAACAATTTAGATACCAATTAACTACAATAAGGATTACACAGGACCTGGATACATCAACAGTAAGGGATAGAGGGGACTGGAATACAATATTCCAATGAGCAAGGGGACTTAGAATGCAGTCAAGGATTCACTATGTTAGAAAATTGAACCTTCTATTTCAGGAGAAAAGATGGGCATTTAATTAAATAGGAGACTTCCAACTTTTCCTGATGAAAAGACCAGAGTTAAATAGAAAATTTGGACTTCAACCAGCAGATTCAAGAGACATATGAAAAAGGTAAAACAGGGAAAAGAAAAAAAACTTTCTATTCAATAAGTTGAACCTGGCTATAACTCCACTTGGGAGAAAGATTCTCATTGTTAGAATTGTAACTATTAGAGAGAATATACTTAGCCTGAAGATATGGGCATTCATGACTTATCCATGACTCTAATAGAATGATTTAAAAACAATCTGTACTTAAAATGGGGGGACAGTAAAGAGATGGGAGGATGGAAGAGATTGAATGGGGTGAATCACATTACATGAAGAGGTACAAAGGACCTATTGCAATAGAGGGGAAGAAGGGAAGAGGGGAGAATCACCTGAATCTTACTCTCATCAGATTTAGCTCAAAGAAGGATTAACATACACAATCAGTTAAGTTAAGAAACTCATCCTACTTTTCAAATATTAAAAGTGGAAAGTGAGACTGGGAAGAAAAAGAGAAACTAACAGAAGGAAGGGAAAGAAGAAGGGTGAAAGGAAATGGGGAAAGATGGGGGGCTAGATATAAGGAGGAAAACACACTGAAGGAGGTGGTATTCAGAAGTAAAATACTAGGTAATATGGATAAAGTAAAAAAAATGGGGAAATACAGAGAGGAAGATAGTATGGAGGGGATTAAAGAGGTAGTAATTATAACTTTGAATGTGAATGGGATGAACTCCCCCATAAAATGTAAGTGAATAGCTGAGTGAATTGAAAACCAGAATTCTACAATATGCTGCTTAAAAGAAACTCATTTGAAGCAGAGAGAGAGATACATATAGAGTAAAAGTAAAAGGTTGGAGCAAAATATATTTTGCTTCAGTTGAGGTGAAAAAAGGCAGGGGTAGTGATCCTTATCTCAGACAAAGCAGCTGCTAAAATAGATATCTTTAAAAGAGATAAGGAAGGCAACTACATCCTCCTAAAAGGTACCATAGACAATGAAGCAATTTCAATACTAAATATCTATGCACCAAGTGGTGTAGCATCCAGATACTTAGAGGAGATGTTGAATGAGTGTCAGAAAGACATAGACAGAAAAATCTACTGGTGGGAGATCTCAACCTCCTTCTCTTATATTCAGATAAAACTAACCATAAAATAAACAAAAAGAAAGTTAAGGAGGTAAATCGAATGTTAGTAAACCTACACACAGCAGACATTTGGAGAAAATTGAATGGGGATAGAAAGGAATATCCTTTTTTCCTGCAGTACATGGCACTTACACAAAAATTGACCATGTACTTAGGGCATTAAAAACCTTATAATCAAATGCAGGAAGGCAGAAAAAGTTAATACTTCCTTCTCAGATCATAATACAATAAAAATCACATGCAATAATGGGCCATGGAGTGACAGACCTAAAACTAATTGGAAACTAAATAACCCCATTTTAAAGAATGAGTGGATCAAGCAACAGATTTTAGATAGAATTAATGATTTCTCTTAGGTAATGCTGAGACAGCATACCAAAACTTGTAGGATCCAGCCAAGGCAGTTATTAGAGGATATGTTATATTTATAACTAATTATATGAATAAAATAGAGAAAGAGGAAATATTAGCTTCAGCAGTAAGAAAAGAAAAAGAAATTGAAGGAATTAGAATAGGGAAGGAAGAAATAAAATGCTCACTCTTTGCAGATAACATGATGGTATACCTTGAAAATCCTAAAAATTCATCTAAAAAACTACTAGAAAAATTAGCAACTCTCTATAAACAAAAAAACAAGTCATTCCTTAATTAACAAATACTCAAAAGGATATGCAAGACAATTTACTGAAGAAGAAATAAAAAATATCCATAGTTAAATGAAAAATTGCTCTAAATCATTACTGATTATAGAAATGCAAATTAAAGAATCTCTGAGTTACCATCTCACTACTAACAGATTGAACAATATGACCAAAAAGCAAAATGATCATTGTTGGAAAGGATGTGGGAAATCTGGGACACTAATACAATGTTGTTGGAATTATGAACTCATCCAATCTTTCTGGAGAGCAATCTGGAGTTATGCCCATATGTGCAAACCCTTTGATCCAGCAATACCACTACCAGGTCTAAACCCTGAAGAGATCATGCAAAAGGGTAAAACATAAGTTTTACAAAAATATTCATAGCAGCCCTGTTTGTGGTAGCAAAGAATTGGAAATCAAGTTAATGTCCATCAATTGGGGAATGGCTGAACAAATTGTGGCACATGTACATTATGGAGCACTATTGTTCTATTAGAAACCAAGGAGCATGGGATTTCAGAGAAGCCTGGAAAAACTTGTATGAACTGATGTTGAGTGAGATGACAGAACTTGAAGAACATGTAACAGCAACATGGAGGTGATGACAAACTTTAATGGGCTTGCTCATTCCATCAATGCAATAATCAGGGACAATTTTAGCATACCTGTGACAGAGAATACCATCTGTATCCAGAGAAAGAACTGTGGAGTTTAAACAAAGATCAAAGTCTATTACCTTTGGTTTTTTTTAAAGTGTCATGTCCTAAATAATTTTGCTATCTGTAATATTTCATTTTGTCTTCAAGGATATGATTTTTCTTTTAACACATTCAATTTTAATCAATGTATAGCATGGAAACAATGTAAGTATTATCAGACTGCCTTCTGTGGGGAAGAGCAGGGAGGAAGGGAAAGGAGGGGAAAAATTGTAAAATTCAAAACCTTAAAAAATCCTTACAAAAAAACTACTATTGTTTGTATTTGGAAAACAAATAAAATACTAATAAAAATAAATTCATGAAGTCATGATCAGTTCTGATCATGTACCTCATGGAATACATGTTCACTTAAGAACAGGAAGGAATAAACACAAAGGCAAAGGCAGTCATAGATTCAGAGGTAGATGAAAGTTAGGTAAGAGATAGGTATAATTGACCTTGTCCCCATTTGACTGTGAATATAACTCATATCTATCTGCACACTTAAGATGGAAACAAAGAGGGAAACAGTAATTTGCTTTTATACATCTCAATATTCATTAGCTGTTCCAGCTCAACAACCAACTTAGTTTAATCATCTCCCACTTGCAAGCACATCAGAAAGGAATTATTCATGGCCAAAAGAATCACCCATGCTCAGAAAACTTCACCATGATTTCCTGGGACTAATAATAGTAAATAAGCACATTCTAGAAGGATTGGAAGATTATAAGTATGAGTGTGTATCATATCTTATTCTTGCTATCATCAAATTGTAAGCTCATTGAAGATGAGAATCCCTTTTTTCCCTTCCATTTTCATATCTACAGATTCTATCATAGTATATAGGACATAGATGATGCTTGATAAATGTATATTAAACTGAATTGAACTGGATAGGGTATCAGAATCAGCTCATGTACCAAATGGAAGGGATTCATGTACTAGACCAACTCTATGCCTAAAGCAGTCAACAAAGAATTTTAAAATAGAAGTTTTGTTAGAATTTGGGTATGAGATTTAAGAGTGTTGGGAGTGTAGTTTCAGGTTAAACAGAGTAATAAATTCACAGACTCAGAGACTCAGAGCTATGAGGGAATAGAGGTTATTTATACTCGAACAAATGTGTTGCTTGTCCAAGCAGGCTGAGTTCTAAGAACTCTCAACATGTAGAAAGATAAACAGAACTTTCAAAGGGAAAGTACAGAAAGGGAAAGTGATCTGTGATGGGTGAAGGATGGCTTTGGGGGAGAGGGAGAGATGCTTCTTTGCAAATATAATTTGGGTAATCACATCAAAAATTGTCGAGGATAGTTTGCTCATTATTTGGGCAGCATTGTTATTTCAATATTGTTTGTGTGCCTCATTGGACCAGATGGTTCTGATTCACATCTAGAGCATGACCAATTTGACATAATGTACAGGATACTGTATTCATGATATGTGGAAGCTTCTGATCACACACAAAATAGTAAGATAGTTTCTATCAGCCCAAGAGTGATACAAAACAAAAAATGTTTTCAGAAATGTTAGAAAAACATAACATTATACAAGATGGGCTTTGCAGGGAGAAAGTCAAGGTGGAAAAGTAAATTATTTGCTTTCTTCCTAGTTTTTCCACTTCATTAATTCTATACTGGAACCTCAGGTGCTGTAGAATAATATTTAACAACTCAAAATAATTACATATTAAAAAGATGAAGAATATAAAATACATGGAAAAGAAAACAGAATCTGCCACTTGTACAGTGTGAATATGAAGGTATGTTAATATGCCTGTGATCAAATGTCTTTCTTTGCTGTTATATATAAAGAAAAAATTGAAAATCTAAATATGTTTTTATTCCTGATTTTCTGTTCATTTCATCTTTACTTATATTCCAGGGTTCTGTTATTCCAGTTATCTCATACAGAGACTGAGAGAAAACAGTACCATTAGTTTAATGATGAGTCCGTATATATCTAACAATTATTTTTTTTCCTCCCAGAAAGTGTCAGCTGCCTATAGGGAAAAAGAATATGAAGCTAACAGTTACATTTTCACATTGGCCTAATGAATATAGATACATACAGAGAAACAGTGCTGTTGGCTAATTATATAGTCAGCAGTCATCCAAATATTCCTAACTATGAAATAGTCTAAAAAAGCCAGACGGGGTATAATAAAAATATATAATAAACCTGAATCATTAATGGAAAAAAAGAGGTCACAAGTATATTACCTACCTAGACCATAGGATAAAGCATGTTAAAATTAGTCATTTTGATGCAACACCAACATAAAATTTAATTAAAATTAATTTTTAAAAATCAATAAATTACTGCTCAGAGAGTTGTCTGAGGAAAAATCATACTACCCAATGTTTATGAGTTGAATTAGAATAATAACATTTTTAATTCTGCCTTTTAATTTATGAAAAAATTTAATAGTAGCAGCTAGAACTTCAGAGTTCCCAAAGCACTTAATATAACCTAATTTGACACAACAACCATGTTAGAAAGGTACTATTAATATCCTTATTTTACAAATGAGGAATCAGTTTAAGTGCTTAGGATAACACAATGGTTTTGACCTCAGACCTTCTTGATTCCTGACTTTAACATTTTGTCCATAGTGTGATTTAGCTTTTCTTTTAAAAGAATTCAGCAAAATTAGAGACTGTTCTATGTTCCTCACATTTGTCCCTTAGTTAATGGCCTTAACACCTCAAAAGCTCTGTAAATTAATTGGTGTTCATCACCCATTGATGCAGATCAAAACACTCCATACTGTAAGTCAAGTATTTGTTTCTTGAGTAGTGCTAAAACAGCACCTTGCCTAATAGCTAACTATTTGATGTTTCCTTATATTTAACCATGGGATTTGAGGACTAGCCTATACCTGAGGTCTTTCTTGCTATGACAAAATGTATGCCTTTGTGCATTGTTGGCATAGTCTTCAAGAATAAGGCTCACTACCAATGTGCCCAAGAAAGATTTAAATGGGGAAATTAAAATCAATTTTATGAGAAAACACTATATAATATATGTATATATATAGTATATATATAGAGAGAGAGATATACTATATATGCTATTTTATATATATATATGCTTATATTTGTCTATTTGTGTATGTGATAAATATATTTATGCATGTATATATGCATAGGAAAAACTAAGGACTTTAAGGCACTAAAAGACTGTAAAGTACTTTCTGAATCCTTAAGATAGATTGTTATTTATTGCAGTTTTGATGTTAAATCTTTTATTAACCTGAAAATAATGAAATAATGTCTATAAAACTGATCACTGTGTTTTTCTATTAGCAATAATATGGACAATAGACAGATATTCTTCAGCCTTTTTTTTTCTTATCTTTTTAAATCCATACACTTTTTGTAGTTGCTATATATATCTGAAAATGATTGAATGCAATAATCTCTGAAAAAATTCTAGTTACACATCCCCCAAAGAGCAATGGGGAGGCACAGTAGGTATAAATAATCTTTAGCATATAACTAAGGGAAATTATATGTAAATGTATTATATGCCCTGTTGAAAAGAGAACCCACATCATTGGCATCATATTGAAGTTTCAAAATATTAGCACCATTGAGAGATGCCAAGCTTACTGATCACTTTATTTCTAAACAATTATGATCAAATAGAAAAGTTCATATCAGAAAAAAATACTAAATAAAATATCACATGTCAAATTCCACAATTATTTATCAAGCTAATATAGTATACTAAGTAAGGTATGTTAGAAATAAATTTGACAAAATTATTCTTGCCATTATTTAATAAAGTATGATTCATAAGAGCTATGAAGGAATTGTTTTCCTTTGTTCTAATTATGCTCCTACTACTCCTAGAAAAGCACTGGATGGGATTTCTGGATTTCCCAGTACTATTTTCCTTCCAAAGTACTTTGAAAATGAGCAGATACTCTGAACAGAGGAAGTTTCCTAAGGAAAAAAAAAGATCTAAATTCCCTTTATGATATATGAAACTCTGTCAATAGAGAAACATCAAAGAAGCAAAGTTTATTTAGAACCATATAGGGACATATAGGGGGAAAAAAGTTGACTCTAGGGCATGTTCTCCAAAAGAAATATGTGCTTTGTACTAAAAACAGTCCTTACTCTTAGATGAAGCATATTCAGGGAGTCCAGCTCTTACAATAGACCTGTTGTAAGGTAAAAGTCTGGCTGCATATATATATTTTTACTTTTATCTGTTCCTTTGGTGATAGAATCCATTGAATGGATAAGTGAAGGCAGAGGGAAGGGAAGTCAAGGTTCTTTTAAGAAAATATCTGTCAATATAGGTTGATGCTCACCAGTTCTGTATGGATGGAATTGACTTGAAAAGCAGATGACTTCCAACAATTTTTTTTAGGTTTTTGCAAAGCAGCTGGGGTTAAGTGGCTTGCCCAAGGCCACTCTAGGTAATTATTAAGTGTCTGAGGTAGGATTTGAACCCAGGTACTCCTGACTCCTGAGCTGATGCTTTATCCACTGCACCGCCTAGCTGCCCCAAACTTCCAACAATTTTTAAAGCAAATAAAGCATCATTCTGCTGCTGGTTTACTCCACAGAATCCAACCGAAATCTATAGAATTTCCACATTTCTAGATCCATGATTGGTTGATACTCTTGGTTAGATTCATCTTGATCACTTTATACCCTTGCTCTATACTCCTCCTTATGCAGTCTTTTAAATTAACTGTACTAATTCCATATAAAAGACTATAACTTGGACTTGTAGTGAGTTCCGTTTATTATTCATAATCTCTGTGTTCTTCCATACCCCAGAATTTTAGATAGTCTTCCTGGTCAAACTGTGATTCAGTATTTTGGTCAACTATATCCATGCTACGTGACTGCCAGTAAGAATTCTGAAAGAACAGTAGAAGAATACAACAAAAGCAAAAAAGAATGATCCCATATTAGTCAGTTGTTATACCTTATGATTCAAATTCTAAGAGTCTTTTTTATTTTTAAAAGATATATACAAATATCACTAAGAATTATCTGTGATCTGATCTATATAGGGATTCCATTCAATGAAGATGATCACAACCTATTTATAATGTCCCATTCTGTATGACCCTTTTTCATGTCTATCCAGTTGTTTGTCAAAAAATGTTCACAATAACATGCTAGAAACTTCATCACTTTTCTGACTTCACAGAGGTATGGTGACTCAAACTGAGTGTCCACTTGTCATCCTTTATCTCATCATATGGATAGTTCTCATCCTTTTTCTGACATAGTTATTTGATTGTATCCTGTACTCCTATTCTTTAGAGTTCCTCATTGCTAATATGTTATAAACTGCTTGTCACCACCATGTCCCTTTTCATTACCCAATATGTGGTGTTTACTTTTAGTTCTTCGAAACAGTAGATTCTAGATTTTGATTCAATATAGCAACAAAGTAAAATGATCTTCTCAAAAAGATAAAAGTCTTGACTGTTGATATGGGAAGGAAAAAAGAGAAAGGGAAATATAAGCTATACATATTCTTTATCCATTTGCACTTCTTTGTACGCATGGCCAGGCAAAAGTTTATTATTACAAAACTCTTCTAGGAAGTTCTTCAGTGTCATAAGGATTGATGCAATGAACTCAATGTCCTCCTTAAATAAAACCATCTGAAAGGGATCTTGACCTGAACTTTTTCTGGTGGCATTGATGAATATTTTTGGTGATGATACATTTCCTTATTTATGCTTATTATTTATTTTCAGAGGGTTATTGAATAGGGTTGATGGCTTGTTTGTTTTCCTAAGGAATTTTAAATGATCTTAATGGGAAACAATTTGTGAAAGAATCTATAAGGCAGTATTTCATCCTATTAATTGGATTTTTTAATTTATTGTTTTCTTTTTTCTTTTTTGTAAACAACAAAATAAATACAATGATCTCATAATTCCAAAGACCCCAGGTCACTCTTCTTTTTTCCTCTTCAACTGCTACCTTCATATTAAAGTATTCTAGTATATAGATTAGTTCATCCTTAAGCAGTCTAAAAACTCAATTCCTCAATCTATTCATTTCCCATGGGTTACTCTTCCACTCCACCTCAGTTGCCTACACAGATATCAAATTCCCTTGATCTTGTCAAAACTCACAAATGTACTCTCTATGTTCAAAAATGATGAAATCTATTGATTTCAATAATCTATTGACTTAAAATCTCTTTTTCTGTCTTTCCTTATGAAACCCTAATTTTGTTTTGCATTTTGACCTCCAATTTCTTGATTACTCAATTTTCTCATGGGTTATCACCACTGCACTAACCACTTTGGTGAAACAATTCAACTTCACACTTGTATTTCCTCTTGAATCCTTAATCCTTATTATATCGCTGATGACACCCTGCCAAGTCTCAGCCTTGTATCACTCCCAAAATTTACTGGTAGAGAAAAATCACACAACCATTCTGACTAGGTCCACTACAAATTTCTATTATGCAACCTCACCTGGGCCCTCACTACTGTCTGGTAATTACTCTATACCCCCCTTTTCAAACTTTTTGGGCCCTCCTCAAACTTCAAATGGTTCCCTAACCTGCACCTTCTTAGTTGAAGACCTTTCCTCATAATTTTTTTTCAGAAAAAAAGTTGAAGCCATTCATCATGCATTCCCTCTTTTCTCCTCTTCCTCATCTCCAATTACTAATATTCTGTGTACCACTAATTCGTTCTACACCCCTGTCTCTCAAGATGAAGTATCCTTATACCTTACCAAGGTTAATCCCTCTCCTTGTTCATGATTCTTTTCCATCATATCTCCTCCAACACATTGTCGCCTCTATCATTACCACTCTTTTACTTACTTTTAGCATCTCCCTGTCAACTGGTTCATTTCCACAGTCTATTTACATGTCCTTATTTCCATCATGCTCAAAAATTAATAGATGTTTTCAATTTTTCTTCCATTACTCTCTTTTAACCCTTTTTATTGTGGCTTCTGACCATATCATTCCACTGAAACTGTTCATTTTAATGTTGCTTATGATCTCTTAGTTGCCAAATTCAAAGACCTTTTGTCAATCATCATTCCCATTGTTCTGTCAGTAGATTTTTACATGGTTTCCTCTCTCTAGATTTTCAGTATACCATTATTTTCTGGTTATCCTCTTCCTATATGACTATCTCCTTCGCTGCATTGTGTTTCAGATTATAAATTCTAACTGTAGGTGTCACTCAAGGCTCTGTCCAGGACTCTCTTTTCTTCTTCCTCTCTACTACTTTACTTGATTATCTCATCAATTTCTATGGATTTAATTACCATCTGTATGCTAATGATTCTCAAATCTACCTATCCTTCTCCAAACTTTCTGCTGATCTCTAATCTCATATTTTCAACTACCTTTCAGACATCATAAATTGGATGTCTAGAAGACATCTTAAACTCAGTATGTCCATTATGGATATAATTATCTTTCCCCCAAACACTCCCCATCTTCTGTCTTCTCTTTTATTTAAAAAGCAAGAACACTCTCTCTGTCCTTCAGGCTTGAAACCTAGGGGTCATCCTCTCGCCCCACCCCCACAAACAATTCATGGTCAAGGTCTATTGATTTCACCTTTGCAACATTTTTCTTATATGCCACTTTTTGGCTCTGATTTTGACACCACCTCTAGTGCAAGTCCTCATTCCTTCAAGTTTTAATTACTGCAATAACCTGCTAGGTAGGTTGACCTGCCTCAAGTTTCTTCCTGCTCCAATTCCTTCATCATTCAGCCACTAAAGTAATTTTCTTAAGTGAAAATACAATCATGCCATTCTACCACCCCCCTCAACAAACTCAATAAACACAATTGCTTCCCTATTGCCTCCATAATCAAATAAAAATTGTTATATTTGACATTAAAAGACATTCATAACCTAGCCACCTCCTACTTTTTTAACCTTTTGCACCATGGACCCTGGTACTCTTTGATCCAGTGACAAGTGTCTTCCTTGAATAAGATATTCCATCTCTTAGCTTCAAATATTTTCTCTGGCTTTTCCCCATGATTGTAAGGTAGTGCCTACTCTGCATTAACCATTGAATTCCATGACTTCCTTCTAGTTCCAACTAAAATCCCACCATCTATAAGAGTTCTTTTAATCTCCTTTTATTTTGAGTGCTTTCCCTCTGTTCATTATTTTCTTCTTATCTGGTATATAACTTACTTTTTATTTATTTGTTTGTATATGCCTCCCACATTATATTGGATGTTCCTTGAAGATAAGGATTTTCTTTTGCCTTTTTGTATACAGGCAGCACATAACACAATAACTGAAACAGGGAAGGCACTTAATAAAGTTTATTGGTTTGTTGCATATAAAAAAGTGATATAGTAAAGATGTGTTCCATCTAATAATAACTGATGATAATGATAGTTTATATTTAAAGGGGTGCTATAGTATTTGAAAAGCAACTGGATATTTTTTTCATTTGAGAGACATAATATAATAATCATTCCATACAAGTATTATAATATCTTTTTATAGGTGAATAACCTACGTCTTACAAAGATCAAATGACTTGTTCAGTGTCACATAGAGAGCATGTATCAAAAGCAGGATTTGAAACCATGACTTGCCTAGGTTACAGTGCATCTCTTTTAGAGAAATAACTTCTCATGTGTTCTTTTAATAAAAATTTACTTATGGAAAATTTTTATATCAGGTCTTATGACATAGAAGGTTTATATGAAAAGAATAGGTTAGAAGGAAGGAGAAAGGGAAAATGTTTTTCTTAAATACAAAGAAAAGCAAAAGAAACAAGGTAATTGCTCATAAAGACAGGAACTACTTTATATGAAATGTTAAACATTTACATCGGAGTTCTAATATTTTATATTTTACTTTATACTCCTGCAGTGTATCAAGTTAGCAACATGGTATCCCTTTTGTAGGTCTCTGGTCAATTTTGCCCATTAATGATAGAATAAGGAATGTTTGAATGGGACAGGAAAACTGATTTGTTTATTAGTTTGCTTTACATATAGATAGAAAATAAGAAAGTGATTTTAAAATGAATTTAGCATGGTAGGAAAAATATACCATATGAAGAATATGTTTGGTTCTGGTTAAGCAGCACTACAATATTGAATAATATAACCTATTTGAATCTTTTGTATTTCATTTGATGTTTTCTATTAAAAAAAACATTTGGGAAGGGAATAAATAAAAAGTAAAATGGAGAACAGCAGTGTCAACTAATCTCAAAAGTTCTCCCCAACTTTGTTTCCAGATGTCCTCTGTTATCATGAGAGGAATTTTTTTTCATTGTCTGCCAATGAGTCATACTCCAGCTTCATGACTTTAGAGAAAATGCTAAAGATACAGTAGGACATGAACATGAGTCATTGTCAGACAATGGAAATCTCCCAAATGATGGCATAGGAACTATTGCCATTCTGAAGAAAATTGATCACTTTTCTCCTTTTGTTGATAACATCTTCCAAATGTATAGGATGCTGTTATCCCTTCAACCAAGAGAATCTACTGTCCTGAGTCTTAAGGGTGCTTAAAAATCCAAGCATGCTGTTTTCTGTTAGCTGTCTCCTGACCTCTTCCTGTTACTCTTTTTTTTTTGACTCTATATACTGAATATCTTTCTCTACCCTCAAGTTGCAATACATTATATTTGACAAGGCATACAGATGGGCAGCTTTATATAAATGTTATTCTGCAACCTGGCCAACAAAGTGAATGGAATGAATCCCTCACACCACACTGTGTCATCTGCATTACACATCCAACCAGCCTCAGCATGAAGCAGACATCCCAAGGATTCTACTTTAAACTTATGCACACCAAGACAAATCCAAAATACATCCTCTTTAGGGACATGTACTACATTAAAATGAGGATAATTAGATAATTCTATTTCTCAAATATGAAAAATGCAAAGGAAGTTACCATACATATAGCCTTATGCCATATTAATGTGTACTAGGAGAACAACTTAATAAAGTAATATGGTATGATAAATTGTAATATATAACAAAAAATTCAAACTTAAAAATGCTTTTAGGAAAAAAGTAATTACTTTTTAAAAAATTTCCTGCTTTGTAAAAATACAAATCAAATTTCTGAGGCTCATAGGATCATAGATCTAGAGCTGGCAGGGATCTCAGAGGTCATCAAATTCAACCTCTTCATTTTACAGACAAAGAAATTGAATACAAGGAAGTAAAAGGTATTTGACTAAAGTAATACCTGTGATAAGAATCAGAGATAAGATGTTTAGTCTGGAAAAGCAAAGACATGATAACCATCAAATTATTTCTAGGGCTATCTTGTGGTAGAGGAATTAACAACATTCAATGTTACACCAGGGTGTAGAATCATGGGTAGAAGCTACAGGTAAGTAAATTTCAGCATTGTGAAAAAAAATCCTACTAACTATAGGTTTCCAACAATAGAAAATGATGCCCCATTAGGTAATAAACTTCATGACATTTGATGTCTGTAAGCATAAGTTTTCTGATTGTCAGAGACATAATAGAAATAACTCTTGGGTGAATTATCATATATTTTGTTCCCTGCACTTGCCTATATTTAAACTTCATAGTTTATTTGATGAGATGGGCATTTATTGAACACACATCATGGACTGGGAATACAAAGAAAGACAGGGTAATTTTGAGATTATCTAAGGGAGAAGACAGTAACATTAAAGAAGAACCAGAAAAGATTTCTTGTGGAACATGGAACTTTAACTGAGGCTTGAAGAGAGTTAGTTAAATCTTGGGAGAGAGACAAAGTCATGGGGGTCATTTAGTGGAAAAAAAATTCAATCAGCAGATGGAGTGTTATATTTAAGGAACAACAAAGAAGACATTGTCACTGAATCTTAGAATATATGGAAAGGAGTGTAAGAAGTTTGGAAAGGTAGGAAATGTAGAGAACTTTAAAAAGCCAACAGAGGATTTCATATTAGATTCTGAAGGGAAAAGAAAACATCTGGAGTTTATTGCATGAGGTGAAGGTGGAAGTGGGAAAGAGACAGCATAATTAGATCTATACTTTAGAAAGATCAACTTAACAGTTGGGTAAGTTGGCTAGGGTTTTTAAGCAGGGTGACCTATTAGTAATAGTCCAAGTTTGATTTAATATGGGTATTTTCTAAAGTAAAAGTAATCAGAGGTACCACAAGACATGTTGGAGATATTGAAAAGGTAGAAAAAATGGGAGTAAGAAACCAATTTGGTTATCTGAGTGAGAGATAATAGAGTCAAGGATGATATCTAGGATGTGATCTTAGATGACTGAGAAGGTATTATGGATTTTAGAAAAAGGGGAGAGTTGGTGGGGAGTTCAGATTTGGACATTTTGAGCATAAGATGTTTATAAAACATCTACTTCAAAGTATTTAACAGGAAGATGGAGAAGTGAAACTAAAGGTCAAAATACAGTTCATGCCTTGGAAAATACCCAGAATTAGTAAGCATGATCTGGATGAAGACCCAACAAAGGAGATGGAGCAAAAACACAGCAGAAATTATCACAAAAACCTAGTGATAGGAATATCAAGAAGATGATTGTCAACATTATCAAAGACTGCAGATAGGTCAAGAAGGGTGAAGATTGAGAAAAAAATTAGATTAGATAATTGATAATTTAGAAGAGAATATTTTATTTTTTTCCTCAATAAACATTCATGAAGTTTTTACTAGGTTCCAGGGCAGCTAGGTTGAGCAATGAATAGAGCTCGGGCCTTGGGAAGGAGCAAGTTCAATATCAACCTTAGATTTTAACACTGTGTGACCTTGGGCAAGTCACTTAATCCTGATTGTCTTGCATCCAGGGTAATCCCCAGCTGTTCTAATTCGTATCTGGCCACTGAATCCAGATGACTCTGGAGGAGAAAGTGAGGTTGGTGATTTAGCATAGCTCCACTTCAAAATCCCGTCCATATGGTTATCATAGCATCACTTCCTTGGTTTCATGATCTTTGATAATGAAGGACAAATATCACTGGGTGCAAAACTCTGAGTAGAAACTAGGAATACAAAGAAAAGGACAAAAAATAGTCTCTGTCCTCAGGTAGCATATACCAGGCAAGATAAAACCTGTCTAAAATTGTTTTCATGTCTATAAATTAGAGATAATAACATGGAGATAATAATATCACATTTTAAGATTGTTGTTAAATTCAAATTAATATATATATATATATATATATAAGCTTAATACATACCTTAAAATGCTATAAAATGCCATTAATCTTAATGTTATAATCATAGGTATCATATATATATATATATATATATATATATATATATATATATATATATATATATATATCACTTGTAGATTCTGTCCTACTTAGGATTCCATAGTCAATGCTATCCCTACTCAAAGAGATTCAAATAAACTTTGCCTCAAAGCTTGATCTGAATTTACACATTGGATCCACTAACCAGATCATCATCTCATAGCTAACACCATACACTCTGCTTTACTTCTCTTTTAAATGTCCCAGGTCCCTTAAAACTAAATTTCTGCCTTTCCATTCTGTCTTTTCCAGGGGCAAGATCCATTATTCTACAGTTGCTGTCTAGCACTATTGCTCTGCATATCCCAGATTAAATTATTGCCAGTGTCTCACAATAATGATGACCTGCATCTCTTCTTGTTCTTTCAACCTACAGTGACCCCCATTCCAGAGCTAGGCTCTTTGTATTTGACAAAGCATTGGCCAGTTAACTGCTACAAATTTTTGTTGCTGACTGCTCACCAACTTGGAACAATTTCCATTGTATGTTGCTTCTCACTAGGTTGCTTGATCTTCCCTTTGGTTCTTGCCTCTGGACTTGGTCATTCATTGTTATGAAAATGATGAAGGCAGATTTCTAAGCCTAATCTTCCAATTCTAGAATATTCTTAACTTATTATATTAAAGTCCTTTCAATTAAGTTGACTAACATACTAGCTTTGGAAGGACCCACATGGAAAATTAGTCTAAACATCAAGAAAGCTGGCTACATCATTTCTGATTCTGTTTAAGTAAATTTATGAATATAATATAAATATGATATATAGAAATTTACATTATATATAAGTATAAATATTATATAATAATATAATCAACTTCACATGAGGCATATTATATATTTGGATATTCCCCAAAGGTGCATATGATATTTGGAGAAATGAATTTCCATTTTTCATTTTCCATAACTTTGATCATAGAACTAAGGGGAAGACTAAGATAAATCTCCATATGAAATAAACCCCACCTTCTTCCTCAAGGGGAAAAAATATAATTTTATAAATCACCTACTAATTGGTGTGAAAATAGCATTTGGGCCTTGGAGTATTGATATAGATTCCTTAGTTCTCTTATATTGTTTGTCAGTGTTATCAATGTCTATATGGCATCAATAAATGGAATGTGACATATAAGAACTAATTATTATAATTTATCTTTCAACCTAGGGCAAATGTATTTATTCAATCAAAATGTATAATGTACATATATATTTCTCATTCTCATATGTAATAATAAGTAGGAAGGTTTCATAGCCAAACATGAAAGAAGGCAAAGAATGATCATTTAGATTTAGATTCCTCAATGTTTTGGAACCTTACAATATATTTGAAGTTAAATGATTATTAGAAAACTCCCAGCTAGTACAAGATATTTTGCTATGTCTTTTCTTTATCTATTATAGACAAGCCCTATGTTTATACAGTATAAAATAGTATTTGTCAATTATCCAGTTAACATAATCATTCTGGACAGCCCAAGTTTAACAGGGCCTCGGGCACTTACTAGAGTGTGATTTTGGGCCAGTTACTTAACCCTGATTGCCTCACATCAAATACCATCTCCAGTCATTCTGATTCATATCTGACTCCTGGACCCAGATGGCTTTAGAGGAGAAAGTGAGAATGATGACAGCATAGCACCCCTCCTCAGATACAATTCACTTGCTTGTCATGGCATCTCCTGCCTGATGTCATGCTCTTTTTCAAGGACAAATGGTAACTATCATCATTTAGACAGTCATTCTAGATAAACTAGTCCAAAAATAAACTAGAGTATAACATTTTCTGGATCAGTTGCTTAATTGATTAAAAAAATTAGCTTACCAATATCTTTTTTCATTTTTAGCTCAATACAAATACTAATTTTATGCAGGAATCAACTCATCTATTGCTATCTAAAAGGCAAGAATGAATATAGTATCAACTTAGATTTATTTAATGTTGCGTAAGTTTCAACAACAACAAGGGGAAAAAAACCTTCTGTACCTATATAAAAATTTCAGGTTGACAAAATTCTATATTAAGGCAGATTTCATTAAACCAAATTTATTTTTTTTAAATCTACCTCTCTTGTGATCCCAACTTTCCCAGAACCTATAATTCTTAAAGTCACCAAGTTAGTCTATAATCTCTGGAGATAATGACTTGTGCCAGGAACTCCTTGTTAGTCTATGAACACACGATTTCTTGGAAGAGTCAAGTGGCCTTGTATGCTGAGAACTGAGTCCATCTACATCCAATCAGATTCTATCTGGTCTTCCAGCCCTCATTTTCCTCCAATATTTGAACTAACCTCAATCAATCTTCTTCAATGTGGTATGAATGTAACAAGTCTGAATAAGTCAAAGAATTCATACTTTATTAGAAACATCTTTTTTTTTTTTGCAAGGCAATGGAGTTAAGTGACTTGCCCAAGGCCACACAGCTAGGCAATTATTAAATGTCTGAGGTCATATTTGAACTCAGGTACTCCTGACTCCAGGGCTGGTGCTCTATTCACTGTCCCACTCAGCTGCTCCTAGAAACTTACCTTGTCAAGAAATTGTACATCTCTCTATAAAGCTTCCAACTCCAACTCCATGATCCTACAACTTTGTACCATTTGTGTTAAACTTAAATAGAAACAGATTTCTAGGCCATATGTTGTCTCAAAAACTCACAAAATAACATTATGTATGTTGTATTATATTTTTATTTTGTTAAACATTTTCTGATTACATCTTAATCTAGTGTGGATAATAATAAAGAGGTGTTTTTTTTTTCAGACCTGGGGATCTGAAACTGCTGTTCTATACCTTTAAGGACAGAACAAAGTTTTACTTAAGATTGGTAGTAAACATGTGGGACAATATCTAGATATCTTCATTATGTATGGATCTGAGGTAGAATTTGAGCTGAGTTCTCCTAGAGTCAAGTACAACTCTAATTACAAGCCAAGCTGTCTCTAAATGTATTCTATTAACCTGTCAATACCATGCAGTGGCAATTTGTCTTGGGAAGTTCTTTGAAGGAAATATAGCCTTATGTTCATTTGAAACACACTAGCATCATATTATTTCATCATTGACAATACATCAGAATAGGATATGAGGTATGCTTTTTCTTTAACCTACTCCTATTACAGGACATTTAGTTAGAGAAATAAAAGTACTTGATTATAAGGGTATTTCTTATATTTAGGGCACAAAATTTTAAGATTATGTGGGAATGAATGTTCTAGAGGTTCTTATGTAATTAATCTTCAATCTGATGGTTTTTATTGTCATCATCATCATCATCACCATCATCATCTTCATTATTATAGCAAAAAGAACATTTTCTAACAGTGGACCAAAAGCATGCTTTTATTTTCATTTTTATTTTTATGCATACATAGGCAATTTGTTAGCCATTTTTCTGGAAATCCATATTACCCTCAAGGGTATAATTGGGTATTATTGTTATCCTTGGGAATAATAGCCTCAGAGCAAAATGCAGCATTTGCAAAACATTTTGAGTCTTTTAGGGACAAAAAAGAATCAAACTACAAAGCATCTTTAGCATGAGATTCACTGATGATCCTGATTTTCTTCCTGTTATTAGAAACTCTGGTGTGATGGGATGTTCTCTTTTCTCTTCTTTAGCTGGAATGAAAGTTCCGATGAAGAGGAGGTTTAAGAGTAAGATGCTAGGTCTGGACTATCCATAAGGAAATGCCCCTTAAGGATTCCTGGAGGACAAAGGGTATCAATCTGTGGAATCTCAAATAAAGCCTGATAAACTCATATTCACTGAAGGCTTATAGGACTACAATGACAATACACAGGCCAATACTGACAGTGAAGCCAGAGAGTGCCCTAAATAATCAAGTTACCTTCTATAGCTAGAAGCTAGAGAAACAATTCTGAGCTGCCTAGGGACAAAGGAGGTGGTCATATCTATCAAAATAAGACACTGGTTGATAAGATAAAAGGCCAACAAAAACATCATCATAATGATATATTAAAGTGGGGCTTTAGTAAAAAGACTAAGATAGGAAAAAAATCATTTTAAAAGGTAACAGTAGCAGCAGCAGCAGCAATATGATAGTGATCTGTAACAAAGAAGCCCCCACAGACTTTTTGTGTTATGAATTCAGATACTAAAGGTTGAGGATTGCATGTGGGCTCCTGCAGCTGGATATCCATCTGACAAAGAAGAAAAGCTTCTAATGACAGAATGAACTGACATTGCTCAAGGTGGACAGCCCTTAGGCTTCAATGCAAGGACAATTATTCTCATGTACATAGCTGGCAAGCACAAGCTGGATAATTTTCTCTGTTTCTTTAAGCAGTTTCTAATTCGTGATTCTTTTCTAGGTGGTTTCGGATTCAAGTCTTTTAATTGTGTGCAGGACTGGGGAAAAAGGGAGGGATGCAACACTTGAAGGTAACAATTAGCTTGTGACAAGGTTTGCACAGGGTTAGTTAGCCCTAGTGTCTAAGTCCTAAACCATAATAAGAAAAGATTTATGCTTTTGATCTCATTAAAATTTCTATAAGTTCCAAAGTTGATCCAAATTCAAGTGACTAAAAGTGCAAGGAATGAAGATTCTCTGGCCTCCTGTAACAGAGGACTTGTGAATCAATGGAAAATCATTCCTCCTAGATCACCCAGTAGGAGGAGAATGATGGGGTCTGAAAAGGATCTTTCTTGACTATGCTTTTACTTTTCATCATACTCTCCCAAATCTTTCTAGACTGTATAACTTGATGATTATGACTATGTAAAACATAATTTGGAACCAGCTAGGGATCATGAGTTCAGTGAGTTTGTTCTTATTCACTCACCATTCAGGATAGCTCATATCTAAGACTAAGTTCCAAAGATGATGGTAATGTAAAGACATATTGTGACTATGGAGGAATCAGCATGTTTCCAATAATGTCATATTTACAAGTGGCATAAAAAATATAATTAAATACATGTATGACCAGAAAATGTAGGTCACTAAGAATGAGACATAACAGTCCAGTCTTTATATATATATATATATATATATATATATATATATATATATATATATATATATATATATATATATACTATTGAACCCAGGAGAAATAAGTATAGGGGAAGTAAGGCTTCTAAACAAGGATCCATAAAGGGAAAAGGATATTCTCTCAAGTAAACTCGATAAGTTTCTTTCTCTGTCTCTATTTCTCTCTTTCGCTGTCTCTGTGTATATGTATCTGTCTGTATCTCTCTCTCTCTCTCTCTCTCTCTCTCTCTCTGTGTTTGTGTGTGTGCATGTGTGCCTGCCTGCGTGTATGTCTCTATGTCTCTTACCTAATTTCCTATCTTACATTCCACTTCTGAACATTTTAATTGTTGGTGAACATTTCCATGCATCAAGCATAATTTGCTTCTTTTGAACTTCTTCTGTTGAACCTAGGTCTATGCTCTTGCATCAAGTAGAACCCAATTACTTCCTCTTTCACATAGTATCCCTTCAATACATGTCCCCTCTAAGTCTTCTTTTCCTCATGTCAAGCATCCTCCTTTCCTTTAATCTTCTTCACTATTATGGTTTATAGGATTCTCCATAATCATGATCACCTCCCCTGGTCACTTTTCCTCTAATTTTTAAAGGGTTGGATAAGAAAGTGACATGATAAGGAAGACTGAAAGGCTGTGATCTTCAATGATGACAGAGCACCAGTTTCATTAGAGTATCAAAATATCAGAAGTGAATTGAAATACCTCAGTTTCTCTAGCTAAAAATGGGAATTATAACTGTTTCCCTTCCTCTGGGTAAATGTCAGACAACATCATCGTTTCAATCCCCAGTTTTTTTTTTTTCCAGTTCCAGGGAGATTATTATAATACTTTACTTTCAATATGGAGTTCAATTCCTGCAACTAGCAATAAGCATCTGCTGAGGCCGTAAGGCACCCTATACAGCAGAATATGTGTGGTGGAAGGTGCTAAAACTGTAATTAGAACAAAGCATCTGTCCCCTGTTTCCCACAGAGAAACTACTAATCAATGTGATCACTGGCATTGAGGAAGGAAGTGTGTCACCCATGGCTTTGCTGGCCTTTTTCCCAGTTACCAGTAGAATGGATGTTGGTCAAGGATACACTTGACTCTGGAGAAAGAAAAGGATTTAGAGATTAGCATAAGTATCACTTCAGAAATATAAAGACTTAGCTTTAAGAATTGGAATAAAATTGATATGTTTTGTTTCATCATTTCAGGAAGTCTCACCTTTCCAGAAAACCCTTGCTGCTAATTTTGTTTTTGTTTTTGTTCACTCGGATTTATTTAAACTTTATTTTTCTAATTTATACAATTATACAGATTTTTTTAATCTTCCCATCTCCTATAACTAATTTTTTCATCCTTTTTGTTTCATTAACAAACAAATCAATTAACAAATATGAATTTATTAAGCGCCTACTATAAGCCAAGTATTCCATTAGGAGCTGGT
Source organism: Macrotis lagotis (assembly GCF_037893015.1). Taxonomy (NCBI): domain Eukaryota; kingdom Metazoa; phylum Chordata; class Mammalia; order Peramelemorphia; family Peramelidae; genus Macrotis; species Macrotis lagotis. The sequence goes on from NC_133658.1 coordinate 662,968,312, forward strand.
CTACAAATCCAAAAAACAGTTTCCTATTCTCTTGCAGATCACATTTTATCTGAGGAGATAGTAAGAATATGCAGTAAATAGACATAAATCAAATGTAATCATTGAATATATGGTACTAATGTAGAATTAGATACTGGGAGAGAGTGGAAAGGTATTGTGTAAAAGGTACTTCTCAAGGATGTTACTGAAATTAGGAATTCTGTGAGTCAGAGACATCAATTCCAGACATGGAGGAGGGTCAGTGAAAAAACATGAAGGCAGGAAAATGTCAGGTATGAAGATCAGATAGAAATCTAGCTAGACTGTCTCACTGAGTGTGGGAGGGGGGAATAGTACATAAAAAGGCTAGAAGGTTAAATTGGTCACACTATGAAGTACTTTCAAAGTCAAAGCACTTATATTTTCGTTCTAGTGATAATAGGAAACCACTGAATTTTATTGAGTAGAGTAGCATTTAAGGGAAAAAAATCATTTTAGCAGCTGTGTGGAGAATAGTGTGGACTAGCAAGGCAAAGATATGAATTAGGAAATCATTGTAATAAACTTTTGATTTAGGGAAAAAGATGCAAAGGAACATTTCAATTTGTCATTTGTTAGCAGACTTGGTTTATGAACAAAAATGATTTTATGTATATATATAATCTCAGTGTAATGAATTTTGGGAGTAGATGGGGAATTTTATTTATTTACATTAATAAAGTTTCTTGATTCCTTTGGTTATTTAAATATTGCTGTCATTTCTAGGAGAGAATAGAAAAAACTCTCCTCTTCCCCACTCCTCCAAGTGAAATCCGTTCTTAAGACAGAGAAAACAGTTGAACAATAATGCCAAATATAGTGACAAAGATCACTGTATTCTAGTCATCCCTCTTGCCCCATCACAAGAAAAATGCTATGGTTCACTACATTTCCTCTAGAGTCAACTCTGGTTTGTCATTTACAAAATTTTGGTTTTCCAATAGTCCTCCTTTTCTTTATATTGTTAAGTCATTGCACATGACGTATACTCACTTCTGAACTCCACTTTCCCAACATTTCTCTTCCCTATCTAAGGATGCCTTCACTCTGATTACTGCTCCTTGATTATGAGAGTGTCCTTGGAATTACCATTATTTCATACAGCTACAAACATGCTGTTCATTTTTCTTCCAGGAAACTCTCCAATCTGCCACATTTCTTCACCATTTGCCTTGTACCCATGCAGGAACCCTCACCTGCCCATGCCCCTTTCAATTCTTATATTGTCTCTTCTATTAAAATTTAGGTTTCTTTAGCTCTGTTTCAATGTTTTTAAATCCTCCATATTTAAAATGAGTGACATATAGTAAATGCTTAATAAATTTCCTGTCTATAGAATGAGCTTTTGATTTTGCTTATTTTGATCTGCATAAATTGATTCAATTCTTCACATGTTTCTCTGAACACTTATACATTCATCATTTCTCACTGTATAATAATTTTCCAACATAACCATTTAGGGGGAAAAAACAAGCATTTTCTAAACACCTATGTGTCAAGCATTGTTCCAAATGCTGTGCAAATATTATCTCATATACCAGGGATTTTTGAGTCATTCCCCAGTTGATGGTACTATACCCTCCTTCCTCCAACTTCCAAACAACTAGCTAATGAAGATTAGTCAAACATCCTAGTTAAAGAAGAAAAACACCTTGAAGAAAAGATGGGAAGTAACACGCCAAGCAAGTCAAACCACCACTGCCATCTTGGACATAATCTCCCCTCAGATTCTTTTTTTTTAGGTTTTTTTTTTGTAAGGCAAACAGGGTTAAGTGGCTTGCCCAAGGCCACACAGCTAGGTAATTATTAAGTGTCTGAGACTGGATTTGAACCCAGGTACTCCTGACTCCAGGGCCGGTGTTTTATCCACTCTGCCACCTAGCTGCCCTTCCCCTCAGATTCTAATAGAGATCCCAGGTCCCTAAATCTAAGAGCTTTTAGAAAAGAAATTCTTCCAGTCCAGTGCTCTAAGATCATTCTGGGAAGAAATGCCTGTGGACATTTACTTTGGAAACAACTCCTTCATGTGAAAGAGTCACAGCTAGTAAAGACCCAGAAAAAGCAATTTCTTGTCATAAAAATCCTTTGTGATTCACTATCAGAAATTGACTTGGTTTATGGTAGAAATCACTTAAATTCATTACTATCTGTTTTGCTTCTTCACTCAAAACAACATGAGACTTTTATTTGGCATTCAGTTGAATTCATCCATGTCTTATTAGAATGTGAGTTCTCTGAGAGTAAAGATTGTCTAGTTTTCTATTTATGTCCCAGGTGTTTAGGACAATATTTTTAATGTAAGTTTTTTTAATGAATGCTTTATTCATTCTTTCATTTCAAGAGCTTTCTATCATATACTCAGTGTAACAGTGGAACTTCTTGCTTTGCAGTGATCAGGTATGATGCCCAACACCCCAGCAACCATGTCAAAGGGACCCACAGTTTGCATAGATTTTGGCACCACTTATTCTTGTGTGGGAGACTTCCAATATGTAAAAGTAGAGGTCACCCATAATAATCATTCCAAGTTACATTGCCAGTTATGCTACAAAAATCATGGAGCAATGAACCCCATCAATATGGTATTTAATGGCAAACACCTGATCACAGATATGATGATGCAGGGGTATGGTCAGACATAAAGCAATGGCCTTTCATGGTGGACAATAACACATAGGCCTAAGGCCCAAGTGGAATATGAAGAGATCAAAAGTTTCTATCCAGAAGAAGTATCTTCTATGATTTTGACCAAGTCAAAAGAAATTGTTGAAGTAAGCTTCAACAATTCCACATTAAAATGTGGAAAAAAAATTGTTACAAATGCTATCATCCCACTACCAACTTACCACAATGATGACCAATTTCAGAACACCAAAGATGCAGATGCCATTGCTAATTTCAATGTTTTAAAACATCAATGAGTTCATTACTGTTGCTATTGCTTAGGGCTTGGACAAAAAGATTGATGCTGAGAGAAATGACATCAGAGGAGCACATTCAGTGTCTCCCTTCTTACTTTTGAAAATGATATATTTAAAGTTAAGTTAATTGTTGAGGAAACCCATGTAGGTAAGAACTTTGACAATCACATCACAAAATATTTCATTGCTGAGTTCTAGCAAAAGCACAAGGACATCAGGGAGAACAAGAGGGCTGCCTGCTGTTTATGCCCCACTCGTGAACATGCAAAGCATAGTTTTTCTCCTAGTACCCAGGTCACTATTGATTTACTTTTGCCCATTTTGAAGAGCTAAATACTTACATCTTCCATGGCACACTGAACCCTGTGTAAAAGACCCTGAGATGCCAAGCTAAATAAATCAGATTCATGACATCACCTCAGATGGCAGTTCCACTGGGATCCCCCAAATCCAGAAACTTCTGCAGGACTTTTTCATCAAGAAGGAGATCAACAAGAGCATCAATACTGATGAGGAAATTGCTTATAGTAAGGCTGTCCAGGTTGCTCTCTTATCAGAATCAAAATCCGAGAATGTCCAGGACTTGTTGCTGTTGGATGCAACTCCTCTTTGCCTTGGTATTTAAACTGATGGTGGAGTCCTGACAGTTCTGATAACATGCAAAACCACCATCCCCACCAAGCAAATGTAGATATTTACAATCTACTTGAACCATGAACCTGGTGCTTATTCAGGTTTATGAAGGTGAGAGCAATGACAAAGGATAGCAACCTAATTCATCAAGTTTGACAACACAGGAAGTCTCCCCTCCCCAACTCACTTGATATTTTCCTCAGATTAAAGTAACATTTTGCAACATTGCGGATGAGAAACAGAGACAAATTGTCTTCCAAGAACTCTCTTGAATCTTCTGCTTTTACATAAAGACCAACAAAGAGAATGAGAAAAATTCCAAGGCAAAATTAACATAAAAGATAATCAGAAGAGCTTTGACAAATATAATAAAACAATCAACTGGCTAGATAAGAACCAGATTGTTGTGAAGGAAGAATTTGAGCACAAGCAGAAAGAATTGGAGAAGGCATGAAACCTCATAATTACTAAGATTGCAGGGTATATGTCAGGAGGTATGTATAGTTGATTCTCATAGAAAAAACCAGGACCATCTTTTTCTGGAATCACCATTGAAGAGGCCAGCTAAACATATGCAAAAGATGAGCATTCCGTTCAGCTTTCCAAAAATTAATGGTCTCAAATGTGCAGAGTATGCAAAGCCAGTTTAAAAGTAACATTTTAGCTACTATGTTAATCTGGGCATTCTGCATATTTGAATTGTATAAAGTGAATAATATTGCTAATAATATTGCTACTGTAAACAAATAGAAATGCAGTTCTTAATCTGTAGAATCTGTAGAATAAAATCTATTTAAAATTGGCACCCCCAAAACATTTGTCATCACACTGTTTTGAATATTTTATTATTTATTGAACCTTTTGTTTCCTTGGGGCATATTCTTAGCAGTAACAGTTCTGGGTCAAAGTATATAGACAGCTTCTTAACTTCTCTTGTATAATTTCAAAATGAATCCAAAATGGTCGAACTATTTAAATCAACTTATACTTCTACTGGTGCATAGTAATTTTCCAAATGATTTCTTGTCTTTCATCTGCATTTCAATTTCTACCCAAAGACTTTCTACCCAAAGTTCTTGACAGGTATTATATCCCTGTTATTGAAGCATTCCTAAGTAATACAAAAGCACATGGCATCTGTGATGCCATTGATCAAGCCTTCAGCAGATACATAGTACCTGGTCTCAAAAAAAATGAATCAGTGTATAGCACCAAAGTATTGAATATTAGAAAATTGGCAGGAAATTTTGTACCCAGATCACCAACAATCTCCCACAAGCAGATTAAGGGTTTTTTTTTTCAATTCATCATTTTCCACAGAAACATATTGAAGTGTGCCCTGACAAGAATTAAGGTAAAGACCTACATGAAGAGATTCATCGAGATTGATGATAAAATAGATTATAATATTATACTTTATTCTGGCTTTATGGATGTTTTCTTATGAGAAAGTTAGCTAGCAAACTATGCATCATTATTTTTTTTTTGCATTGCAATAGCTTAAGAGACAAAGGAAAAATTATACAAAGCAAGAAAGACCATGGTGGGCACAAAATATTTTCCTCATCTGATGAATCAGAAAAAAACATACTAGCTGTTACCTATGTTTTCTAAAAAGGGGGAGATGATGTCATCTAAATTAATTTAGAGCCTAGGAATATAACATTTTTATCAAGTTTGATATGGATAACCAATAAACAGTGAACTAATTTGGGTCAAATTGGTATGTTCACAAACTGCAAAAGATGACCTAACTTCTTTGCTATCATCCATGTACAGGAAACCAAAGGAACTGCTTTTGCCTCAAGGTTTTTAAACATCTTTCTTATTGAAAAGTTAACAAATCTCAAATACCTCTTCCCTGAGGAATAGATATTCATCTCACCATTGCTGAGGAAAGAGACAAGAGATTGGCAGCAAAACAGAGCACTGGATAAATGATTACAAATCAGAAATAACTTGATTTCTTTTTAGTCAAGGAAAGTCATTCCAATCTATGCTGCATAAATTTACTCAGAGTTTTATGATCTTTTTTTTAAAGAATCTTTTCACACAGTTTCAAAGGAAATTATTACACACAGATGGCACAGTGGCTAGAGTGCTAGACTTAGAGTTCAGAAGACCTGAGTTAAGATGCTACTTCATATACAATGTCAATCTCTCTCTCTCTCTCTCTCTCTCTCTCTCTCTCTCTCTCTCTCTCCCCCCCGCCTTTTTCCCACCAGTAACATGCACATAATAATAGCACCTACCTCCCAATATTGTGAGAATAAATAAAATTTGTAAGTTTCTTTGGAACCTTAAAACACTCTACAGAGGAAGTGGAATTGAGATGACAGAGTTAAAGCCTAATTTTTCCAAGTTCTCCCAACACGGCTCCTACAAAAAATAAGTTAAAAATATGTCTAACCAAATTTCAGGCATAAAAGTGAATTAAAAGTTATAATGAGTCAGGAAGACTGAAAGAGAGGTCTGTGAACACTAGGGTGGAGGCTAGACAGAAGAATGGCTGTGGAGAGAGAGAGCAACAGATGGATTCTGGAGGTAGCAGCAGCAACAAGGAGTGATCCATAATCCAGTGAAGACAAAGGGACCAAAATCTTGGTAAGAAAGAGATCCCAAGGAACCTCTATACTAGTCAGGAAGCAGGCACAGGTGCCATCTGGCAGCTTTGTCTCCCATTACCCAGATTTGGATGATAGTTCCAGGACAGAGAGAGGAACAGGTATGATCAGGAGTGAGTCCTATCAGGAAAAACAACAGGGTACAGAACAGGATGACAAAGAGAAGACCTCTGTTCAGATAATGCATTGAAAACACTGAAAATTTATAGGTTCCTTCTGATCTGTGAAAGCATCAAAAGGTCATAAAAGATAATAGCATTGAGGGGCAGCTAGGTGATGCAGTAGATAGAACACCACCCCTGGAGTCAGGAGTACCTAAATTCAAATCCAACCTCAGATACTTAATGATTACCTAGCTGTGTGGCCTTGGGCAAGACACTTAACCCCACTGCCTTGCAAAAAAAAAAAAAAAGATAATAGCATTGGTCAGAAATCTCTCCAAATCCTAGAGATAAGAAGAGTCCAATATATTAAGTTCCAAAGTCAAGAAATTGACTAGGAAAAAACTGAGCAAAAAAATTAAAGAATTACCCAGGTCAAGATGAAAATACTAAAAGGAACCAGAAAAATACATTCAAATATCATATAGTCACAGTCAAGATCACATAAGATTTAGCAGTTACCTTATAAAGGTAACTATGAAGGACTAGGAATATGATATTATAAAAAAGCAAATGAGCTAGAAATACAATCAAGAATAAGCTATTTAACAAAACATACATATACACATATAAGTGTGCCTGTATGTGTATCCCCTAAGAACTTTATCATAATTAGCACAGTACAAAGAGGAATTGACTTAAAAAGAGAACATGTGTTGCCCATAATATCATGAGTATTATATTGAAAAAAATCTCAAAAGAAGAATGGACTGGTGAAAAAGAATAATACATTTGAAAAGGGGAAAAGGTAGAGAAAATGGGGGAAATTATCTTATATAAAAGATTTTCACAATGATGATTATAGAAAGGAGAAAAATTGTTGGGAAGACTGGATAATGTTTCATGCTCATTCTTCTCTGACTGGTTCAATGAAAAAATAATATACACACGCAAAAAGAATATGCACACACAAAATTAGGCAGAAAAATTCACCTTACTGAGCTAAGAGAATGAAGTAATGGAATAGTGGGAGGGTAGATTAAGAGGGAAGTGGTCAGAAATAAAACAAACTTTGAAGAGGGGGGAAAAGATTTACAAAGAAGGATAAATAGAAGGGAATAGGATAGAAGAAACAGAGTTTTGGCAGTATAATTGTGAATGTGAAAGGGATGAAGTCACTCGTAAAATGGAGCATATAGGAGAATGAATAAGAAACCAGAATCCAAAAATAAGTTGCAAATAAGAGAGGCATATAAAACAGAAAGACACACACAGATTTGAAATAAAGTGCTGGAGAATAATATTATGCTTCAGCTGAAGTAAAGAATAAGGCATTGGGTAAAATCATAAATCAAATAAATAGTTTCATTACAGATAATGAAAATTATGAGATAATATTCTAGAATCTGTGGGATGCAGATAAAATAGAACTTAGAGGGAAATTGATATTTCTAAATGCTTATATAAATTTTAAAAAAGAAAGCACAAATAAAGGAATTGGGCATGGAACTAAGCCTAGAAAAATAATAACTTAAAAATCTCAATTAAATAAAAATGAAAATCCTGAAAATTAAGAGACACTATTAAAATTGAAAATACAAAAAATGTTTCATGAGTAAAACCAGGTGATTTTCTGAAAAATTAATAGAATTGACAAATAATTGGCGAATTAAACTTAAAGAGAAAACCAAATTGTCTTCATCAAAAATTAGATGGTAACTCCATAAACAATGATGATAAAATTAAAACAATTATTGGAGATATTTTGTTCAACGTATGCCAATAAAATTGATAATTAAATGTTATGGATGAATATTTGCAAAAATAAAATGCCCAGATTAACAGAAATGGAATTAAAATACTCAAAAAAAGGAAAAAAATCTGAGTAAGACATAAGTGAGCTCCCTGGATTGAGAGTGGGTGAACAAGACCAGATGAATTTACAAGTAAATTCTAACAAACATTAGAGAAAAATTAATTTCAATACAAAATAAATTGTATTAAAAGTAGGTTTAAAAATATAGTTTTGAAACCTAAACTAGGAAGAGCAAAAAACAGAAACAGAAATATATAGACCAATTTCCTTAATGAAGATTGATGCAAAAAAATATAAATGAAGAAAAAACAAGGATTATTGAAATTTGTCACTAAGATAATGCATCATGACCAGGCTGGATTTATAGCAGGAACTCTGGGTGGATTCAATATCAGGAAAAACTATAAGTGTAATTGTCCATATTAATAAAAAAAAGCAACAAAAATCATATGAAGGTTTATTTAGACAATTCTAGAGAATTGACTAGTCAAACCAATGACCATCTTTATCAAAATTGCAGTTCATAGAGCAAACCTACACAAATCATCAGCATTTATCTACAGTTCCAACAAAACCCATTAGAAAGAGGTAGAAAGAAAAATTCCATTTTAATTAATCTATACAATATAAAATACTTGCCAAGAAACATATATTAACAATATGGCAATATTTACAAAATACTTTTTATATCAATAAAGACAGATCTAAACAAATGGAAAAGTATTAATTGTTAAAGGGTGAAAAGACAGACAAAAATAATAAAAATAATACCTAAATTAATGTAACATTCAGTATTACAAAAGAATTGATTTATAGAGATTAAAAATAAGAACAAGGGGGCAACTAGGTGGTACAGTGGATAAAGCACCAGCCCTGGAGTCAGGAGTACATGGGTTCAAATCTGGTCTCAGACAAGTAATAATTACCTAGCTGTGTGGCCTTGGGCAAAACACTTAACCCCATTTGCCTTGCAAAAACCTAAAAAAGAAAAATAAGTACAAGATTCACCTGGAAGAACAAAAGGTCTGGAATATTCAGGAAACAATGGAAAAATATGAAGAAAGGGGCCACTAGTATCAGATCTTAACCTATATTGCAAGGTGGTAATCACCGTAATCACCAAACCATTGGGTATTGGATAAAAAAATAGAATAGTTGATAATGGAATAGATCAAAGACCCAATATATTAAAGCAAATGAGCACAGTTATTGGGGAAAGAACTCACAATTTGACAAAAATTGCTGGGAAATCTGGAAAGTTATTTGGAAGAGACTAGGAATAGAATACTATCTCACAATCATTAGCAAAATAAAAGTAAATGATTTATAAATAAAATGTGAAGTCACAGGCAAATTAGAGGAGCTTGAAAAAATTATAGGATGATTTTTTGGAAGAGTTCATGATCAAACAAGAGATTAAGAAACTCATAGAAGGAAAATAGATAATTTAGATTACATAAAAATCCAAAAATTTTTGTACTAACAAAACCAATTCAGACAAAAATAGTAGAAAAGCAAGAAATGGGTGGGAGAGGGGAAATTTACAGCAATTTTCTTTGAAAAAAGTTTCATTTCTCAAATATATAGGAAACAGAATTAAATGTATAAAAATAAGATCCATCTTTCAGTTAATAAATGATCAAAGGATAAAAACAAGCATTCTTCAGAGGAAGATATCACCAATGTCATATCATATGAAAAAATGCTCTTAATCATTAATATTTGTGCAAATTAAAACAATTATGTAAAATAATACCTCACATCTTTCAGATTGGTTAGGATGGAGAGAATTCAGAACTGAAAATAAATATTTTGAAAGCACTAAGGAAATGTTAATATTGCTCTTTTGATATCATAAAGTTCAAGTTTGATTAATTTTATTCTTTTCTCTAATTAATATATACATTAAAATATCAATTTTCTTTTAAGGATCTTCCTATAAATTTGTTATTGAATTTATGGGAGAGGAAGGAAAAATCATTAGGTACAATACTATTATTATGTATTAAGTACTTTTACAAATAACAACCATGTTACAACTCAATATACTACTATTATTATGCCCATTTTACAGTTACAGAAAAATGGTTTAGTGAGTTTCCTAAGATCACACAAATACTAAGTTACTGAAGCTATATTTGAAATGAGAGCTTCCTAATTCCAGCCCTAATTGTTTAGCCACTATGCTAACAGTTTCCCCCATTTCTTAAAGGCATGAATTTAACTGTTACACTCATTTTCATACATAACATAATATATGCTATAATATATGCTATATATATATAATATATGCTATAATTTATATAATATATAATATATAATATATGCTATAATTTATATAATATATAATTTATATAATATATAATATATGCTATAATTTTCTAACTTTTTAATGCAATTGCTTGATTTTTTTCTTTCAAGGTTTTAAAATGGACTGTTAACAATTACAATTCATTTTTGTCTCTTTCTTCTTATATCAATGTAACCTCTGTTATGAAACTAACTATTCATAGGTATGAAAGTGGAACAGATACTAGAGATATTATAGTTAATATTTTTGGTCAAAATAAATTTATAATTATCTTGGTTAATTTTTTTTTAGGGACAGAAATTAGAACTGATGACTACTTTGGAGGACTGATATTTTGCCTGTGAATTTCATGTATCTGCAACTTCAAATATCACGGAATATAGAAAGTTGACCATTAAAACCAATCACAATCAAAAGAATGTAGCCATCTCTGCAAAATGTCAAAGTTCCTTGAGGTTAGAGGCTATGTCATTTTGATTTTTGTGTTGTCAGATCCTTGCTCACCAGTTAGCTTATAGTGCCTAATAAATGTTTATTGCATTTGTTGGGCCAGTTTATTTCTCAAAAGAATATAATATATATATTCAATCTTTTAAATAAGGATATTTGTTCAGTGGTATTCTTTTCCACCAATTCTGCAATTCTGATTTGGTTATATATTGAAAAGCTCATGGAACTTAGAATGCATGAGTCCTAATTCAGGTTTCAACATTAACTAACCATAGAGCCTTGGAAGACACTTCATCTCTCTCGCTAAAAGCTTTTTTCATCTGTAAAATAGGAATACTGGAATCAATGAACTCAATGTCTCTCCCATTGTAAATATTATGAGACTTCTGTTAACTGAAAACCCCAGTCATTCTATATGAGAAAATAAAAGTATATCTTGTGTCCATGCATGTTCAACAGCCTGCATACTAACTTTACAATTATTCATCCTGTATTTGTAATCTATTCTGCATCATCTTAAGGTAATTCCAGGATACTTATGTACTTGAGAATATTTTCCTGCAAATACTGAAAAAGAATGTCACTAAATTAATATACCAATTAATTGTTCATTTGAGATTAAAAAGAAAGATCACTTTGCATCATTATGAAACAAGAAAACAATGGTGATGGCAACATTTATATTATGCTTTAAGGGCTGCAAAGCATTTTACATATTATTTCACTTGTTCTTTATGACAAACATTGCAGGTAGGCACTATTTTTGCTCATTTGCTACAGTATTATCCAACCCTTCTCCAGTGGATTCATTTTCTCAAGAAAAGTTTGTGACTTGCCCATGATCACACAGTTAGATAGTGTATGAAGTTGGATTTGAACTCAGGTCTTCCTGATTCCAGACCCGGTGCTCTATTCCCTGAGTCACTAGCTGCTTCTATGTGCTATCATTACATAATCATTTTTCACAGATGAGGAACCTGGGCTGAAAGAGGTCAAATTGCTTTCCCAGGGTCATACAACATTTTAGTATCTGAAACAGGAATTTAATTTAGTTCTTCCTGACCTGAAGACCCACCATGCATTCTACTGCATCATGCAGATGTCTCTTAGAAAGAGCAGAAAAATATAGAGCAAATTTCTCAATAATAAAGCATAACATAAATTGATGACCCCTAATAGAAACACAAGAAGAAATAACCAGTAGTTTCATAATCTAATTGTATATTCATGCACAATTCAATGAGAGATATAATTATAAGATATTTAACTAAACATAGACAAACTCTAAGGATATATGCCATAAGGCTTGAAAAACTGCATAGTTGGATGCAAGTTAATAAAAATGTCTAAAAAGGACCAGGGAGATGGCTGGACTCAGTTCAAATTCCATTGAAATGAGGTGGAAACTGTCATCATCAAAGAGGAAGAAAGAATATCCCAATGTTGAGAAAAATTCCCCTGTGAAAAAAGTATATGGGAAAAGAAAAAGATTAATGTAGTTCATGCAAGAAATATTTTCAAATACCAATTGAAAGAGAAAGGTAACTATGCTATACTTTCTAACTTGAAATTATATCTTAATTTTCAACATATAAATAACTCTAGCTGTCCCTACTGCCCTATGGTAATTGGCAAATTTCAGTTTTGGGGAAAGTGAATGTCAATCTTACTGAATAGAGAGGAGAGAGGGGGGGGGGAGAGAGAGAGAGAGAGAGAGAGAGACAGAGAGAGAGAGACAGAGAGAGATTGAGAGATTGAATGAGATTGAGATTGAATTTGGTATTGTTTCTACTAAGAAGCTAAGCTTGTCATAAAGTAAAAATGTAAAGTACTTTGGAAATCTTATAGTGCTATATAGAGATGAGATTTTATTATTTTTATTAAACCCTTCTTTGTTCATTGCAACATTGCAAGAAGTTACAAAGAAGATGTAGACCTGTACTGACAGGGGGGGCTTTCTTCACATGGGAACTGTGATCACAAACTTATTCGTAGTCCCTTTTTTTTTACTTTGTGTAAATCACTTTTTAAGCTGAAAACAAATGAAAATCTGTCTCTTCCCTCAAAGTGTTTACATTCCACTGAAATGCATACAAAGAAATTATATTTGTGCTTTGATTTTCCATAGAATGTGCTAGCTTTTCTGGAGAACCACATCACAGCTTGCCACCTCCATAAGACAGAATGACTTCAGGAAAATATTTAAATTGTTTTACACAAAATAGTTATTACTTTAAGAATGGAGAGGTGAAACTATGGCAGTAGTGGCAGAACTGAAAGGGATAACTATGCCAAAGTAAAAAAAAAAACTAAACTCAATAAATTCTTATAAAGCAAACCCTTATAGCAAAAGACCCTATAGGGAATTCCAACATAAGCTCACCCAACACAGGAACTGCTTTTTTCTCTCTTCAATACCTCAGATTCTGGTGTATAGTTGACTGCATAATTCATTGATAAATACAATTCATGATCTTGCTGAGTTTTACAATAATAAAAATCACTGGATGATTTGAATCATGAAATTTTCTTTTTCATTCAGATAAAAATTCTGAATACAAATAAGTACATAATTCTCTCTCTCTCTCTTACATACACATACACACACATATATAAACATTAACAAAGATAGAATTACCTTTGTCATTGCTTTGATTTACTTTCTTCTAATATCATGTATTACAAGTCACCTCTTGGCTACATTCCTTCCCCAATGTATGATTTTATCATTACATGAAGGATTAATAACATTTCAGGATACCTAAGCCCGAAAAGATTCAAATATCTTCCTACCTAAAGGAAAGGGGCTCTGTATATTCTTTCAGGTTTCTATGGAGACTTCCAGATGAACCTCATTTTCATCTTAAATTGAAAAGACTGATCTTCTTTCAATGTTCATGGAGAAATCCTCTTCCTGTTCTCCCTCCCCCCAAATAAATCTCTATATGAGTCTGTGATTCTAACAACTTTCCCTATCGTCTTCCAGCTACCAGTTGACGGAGGGTCCACAGAATAATGGAGCATTAACACTGTCCCATTCTTCAAAAAAAAATTTTGCTTTGCTGAATGTTGGCACTGCAGGGTCCAGTGCCAATCAGAAAGACCATTGTTCTCACTAGTTCACACAGCTGCTCATCAAATGTGCAGCTGTAGTACTGACCTCTCCTAATATTATTCAGAGAATCAGCCTCATTCCATGAAGTAGCTGTATCCTTGTTTAACATTCCCAATGATACTCTTTGAGCTTCCTATTGGAGTCCTGTTGGGTTTTGCAATCACCCTCATTCTCAACTCTAAAATTTGGGTAAGCACTATTTATAGGATATTGTAAATTTCCAATGAATAGCTAGCATCCCTGAGTGCTCCTGAGAATTATAATGCTAAAAATTTGTAATAGAAAGGTGGCATAAATGGCTTGCCAGAGTATGAAAGAACAGTGCCAGGATTAGAAAGCTGGCAAGACAGATAGTTGCCTTGGTCCCAAGATGAGGGAGGAGGGAGGTACATTGGGGAACACTTTTTCATATTTTATAGATGTTCATATTTAAACTTCTCTTTGGTGGATCAATATTTATTTTATGATTAATCCTATCAGTTACAGTGAATTCTCAAAGCCCATGGTGTATAGTAAAAAAACTGCCCTGGAATTTTCAAAATTTCAACCCCAAGGGGATATAATTTTTAAACTTCATCTAGACTATACAAATGTTTAAACTGAGGATTTGGCAGGAATCACATGTTTAGAGTTACCAAAATGTGTACAATTACATGTTGAAAAGGCTGTTTTAAGTTTTTGCTTCAGACTAAATCTACAACACCATTTGGTTAGGGCAAATCCTTAGAAAAAATGAGACTGACTCTCTGAAAATAGTTATTCTTAATGCTTCTTGTGGCAAATAGAAGTAGAAAAAGACTGTGAAAGACATGCCAATCAATGTCCTTAGAGAGAATACAATCACTGAACATGTTCTTCAAAAAGAAAACTGAAATCCTTATGAAGCAGCAGATAATGGCATCATATAGATGGAGGTATCCTTGAAGAAGGGCATGCTGGCAAATGTGTAACAACAAACTCCCCAAAAATGTGTTCATGACAAATTTTAGGTTCAATATGCATTACTAGCATTTTCACCATACTCTTATATATGGGAAATCAAACCCTGGTTGTGATATTTGCTAATTATTGACTGTTACATACTCACATAAACAAGCAATTAGATCTAATTAACTAGTTCAGCATATGGCTGCTGAAACCATTCATTTTACAATTCAAGAGACTGAGGCCTAGAAAGGTTAAGTATTTTCTCAAAGGTCACAAAAACGATGCACAATGAAGGCAGAATTGCAGAATTTGGTTCCAGGTCCTTTGACTCCATATGGATCACTGTTATCACTAGACCAAGGGTGAGGGGGATTGTAAACACTTCATTACTTACTTTCAAGAAGCAATTTCCCCAAAAGCATGAAAGAATTTAGATTAAGAAACCGAATCACTAAGATAAAGGTCTTTTCATAAAGTTATAATAAAGGGTTAACAACTTTTGATTGGGAAGATGAAAGAAGAGGACACAAGGATGAAGACACTGATCATTTGAGATAGAATAGAAGGAAAAAATGGAAACAAAAAATAAACAGAGAAGACAAACTTTAACTCCTTCAGAATTTTATCCAGGACTGGCCCTGCTGATAAAGCAAACTTCTGAGAAGTAAATCCATCTCTTCTAATAAGAAAGTGACCCATCCCCAGGTCTCAGTCAAATTTTTCTATTATTTATAAGTGTTTAAAACTGATTTCTTTCAGGGTGGTTAGGTTGCACAGTAGATAGAGCACCAACCCTGGAGTCAAGAGTACCTGAGTTCAAAGCTAGCCTCAGACACTTAATTACCTAGCTATGTGACCTTGGGCAAGCCACTTAACCACATTGCCTTGCAAAAAAACCTAAAAAAAAATTGATTTATTTCCTCTAAGTTTAAATAGTGAATCTGTATTAACAAAACTTAATTACCATTATCTCAGGTGGAATGATGATCAAAGTTCTAGATACACAAAACTGAGACCAGAATACAGAAACTGGAATATAGAAATATAGTTAACTCTGAGGACTAATATTACTATAATTTTATTAAGAAAATTGGTTGTCAGGTATAACTATTCCATTTTATAATGGGTTTCCACACTCCATTAAGTAAAATAAAAGAATAAATTGTTAAAAAAAAAATCAGGGTGAGACATAAGATATAATTTATCTTAGTCATTTCACATGATAAATGGGGGGGGAGGGGGAGAGGAAGAAGAATCCATTCCCTTCCCTACCCTACCACAAACAAAGAGATTTAGACAACATTGCAAAGTTTGTTAATGGCCCAGAAAACACTAAAGTTTAAACTGAGGTGGTGTATCTCTGACCATAATTTTGTCACATGCAATCAGAAGAAAGATGCAAAGATGATATTTATCTCCAATAATAAGATCAGAAAAAAATTATTAAAAAATATTAAAATCTCCACACAGAAGGTTTGTGTCATCTTTTAACCTTGAATATCTTAGGTTCATAGATTTTAAATTGAAAAAGATCTTACACAGCTTCTAGTTGAACACTTAATTTTACAGGTAATGAAACTCATACACAGAAGGATTAGTATATACAAATCCAGGTCAAACATGTAGAAAGTAAATGAGTAAAGATTCTAACTCAGATCCTGTGAAACCAACTGCCATGGTCTTTCTAATAGACAATGGGTGCTAACTGAAAATTGAAAATATGAACTTTACATGCACCATTTAACACAAATTTTATAACATCAATTCACAACCTTAGTTTCATTAAATAGTAGGAGAAAGATCCTTTAATAAAAGTTTCCATGACAGAAAGAAAATTAGGATATTACAGTTATCTTTCTTAAATAATTTTATTGATTTTTTCATTCACAATTTCCCTTCCAAGATCTTTCTTAAATAATTTTATTGATTTTTTCATCCACAATTTCCCTTCCAAGTATTGCTTCCCAATCCCAAAAAGCTATTCAATAAAATAAATAATATTTTAAAGAAGCAAAGAAAGCAAAAAAATCACAAAAAAACTAAACTACACATTTAAAATACCTAAAAATCTGTGCAATGTTTCATAAACACAGAATTTCCACTTTAGCAAAAGAGTGGGGTGGGTGTATCTTCTTATATCTCTTCTTTGAAACCTTGTTTATTCACTGTAACTTTGCAGTATTGACTTTGCAAACATTTATGGTTGTTGTTTCCATTTATATTGTTTTAGTATTATGTATGGTTTTCTTGATTCTGTTTACTTCACTCTGCATCAGTTCATGTAAATCTTTTTATGCTTCTAAGATTTCATCTGACACCAACAAATTGACAAAAATGACAAAAATGTTTTAAAAAATAATTTTGGAAGAGTTGAGGGAAGGTAGGTACATATATCCATTACTGGTAGAGGTATGAATCAGTAAATCACTTTGGAAAGCATATTTAAATTTATATATATCCAAATATTTTGACCCAGAGATTTCACTATTATGTACTTAAGAGGAAATTGAGAGAAGAAAGTTTCTTTCATATTTATTTTGATATATTAAGAGGCATTACAACATAGTGGATAGAAGGCAGGCTGCAGCCCTGGGAAAATTCTGATTTCAAATCCTATTTCTTACATGCTTACATACATCAATTAAGTAATCAGGGTTCTAGGCAAGTGTATAAGACCTTATTTTGGAGAGGTTTCATCTGCATTAACACAAGACAATTTCTTTCCATATTAATAAATGTTTATATTTATGTATATATAATATAATAATTTTGATGGAATATTACAAAGTATTCTTATAAGCAGGGAAGAATGGAAGGCAACTATGAAAGCCTGCTACTGTCTGGCCCACTCAGGTGTGGGTGTATATGATGACTAAAGGCAAATCTGATATTGTAAAGTCAATATTGTTTAGGAATCTGGAAAGTAAGATCTATGAACCAAAATAAATTGAATGTGGTCAAACAGAAGATAAAAAGATCAAACCTTGACATACTGGATGTCATTGAATTTAAAACATATGGGAATGAATTAATTTAATTCAGGTGATTATTACATATACTACTGTGGGCAAGAATCACTTAAGAAATGAAATAGCCTTCATAATAAATAAAAATTTGAGAAAAGTAATAGTAGAGTTTAAGCCAAAAAATGACAGGATATCTGTTAGAATCCAAAAGAAAACTGTTCAACATCACACAATTACAAGTTTATGCTCTAACTGCTGATGCTGAAGAGGCCAAAGTTGATCAGTTTTATGAAAATCTATAATATGTCCTAGAAATAACAGAAAAAAAAGATGCCATATTCATCAAAAGGGATTGGAATGTTAAAGTAAGAAATCAAAACATAATAGGCAAGCTTGACCTTGAAGTACAAAATTAAGAAGGACAGAGACTAATAAAACTTTGTCAAGATAATTTGCTGGTGAGAGCAAACATTTATTTTTCAACAACCCAAAAGGCAACATCACCATCATGCACATAAACATCACCATATGGTCAAAATCAAAATCAGATTGATTATAGACATTATAGTCAAAGGTGGAAAAGTTCTCTACAATCATTTAAAATCAAACCTAGAGTTGAATGTGGCTCATATCAAGAATGTTTTATTGAAAAATTCAGATTTTTAATTGAAGAGAGAAGGGGAAACCATCAGACCATATAGGTATGACCTAAATAGTATTCCATATGAATATGAAGTAGAAGTGACGAATAAATTTAAATGATTTGACCTGGTAGACAAAGTCCTTGAAGAACTATGGACTAAGGTCCTCAATATAAAATACAGGAGACATAAACAAAAAAGCAACTCAAACAAAAAGAGCAGGAAAGCAAAATAACTATATAATGAGACTTTATAAATAGCTGAAGACAGAAGGAAACAAAGAGAAAGAAGTAAAGGAAAAATATATCCCATTTAATACAGAATTCCAGAGAATAGCAAGGAGAGATAAGAAAGTTGTCTTAAATATGCAATGCAAAGAAAGAGAATAGAATAGAATAAAAAGAGAAATCTCTTCAAGAAAATTAAGAATATCAAGGAAATGTTTCATGCAAAAGTGGGTAGGATAAAAGACAAAAGTAGTAGGGTTGTAACATAGGTAGAAAAGATTAAGAAGAAAGAGGTCACAAGAATAAACAGAAGAACTATACAAGAAAGATCTTAACATCATTGATAACCACAAAAGTAGGCTAACGTCTTTAAACCATAAATCCTGGAAAATGAAGTCAAATGGACCTCCAGAAACATTTTTAACCATAAGGTCAATAATAATCCTAGCAATAAGGAAGTGACAAAGTCTTTGACTTGTGTGGATCACGGGGAAAAAAAAATGTGGCTTGTCTTCATAAAGCCTGGAACAAAAGATCATCTTACTTGCTTCCTGAGAAATTTTATGTGGTTCAAAAAGCAATAATTAGGACTAAACATGTAATTACTGGTTTGTTTAAGATTAGTAAATTAATATGACAAAGTTGTAGTTTCACCACATTTATCTTATATTTTTTTGGCTTTTTGCAAGGCAGTGGGGTTAAGTGACTTGCCCAATGTCACAGCTAGGTAATTATTGTGTCTAAGGACAAATTTGAATTCAGGTCCTCTTGACTCCAGGAATGGTGCTCTATTCACTGGGCCACCTAGTTGCCTCATCACTACATTTATGTAACTTCTATCATGTGAAATAGCAAGTTGGATGAGAGAAAAGAAAAACGAGAATTTAGGTTGAAAGAGAAAAATTGACGATCGCATATATATGAGATGCCACTTTGATCATATAAAGTAAAGACGAAAGTAAAGAAGCTCTTGATGAGGTTCAAAGAAAAGAATATAAAGACTAGCTTGAACCTTAACATTTAAAAAAACTAAAATATTGGCAATTATCTCTTCCTGGCAAATAGAAAGAGAACAAATGGAAGCAGTGTCAGATTTTATATTCTTGGACTCAAAGATCACTGAAGACAGTTATTGCATCCATGAAATGAAATGCTTACTCCTTGGAAGGAAAACTATGGTTAATTTGGAAAACATACTAAAAAGGAGAGACATCTTTCTGTTGACAAAGGTTGCTATGGTGCTACAGAAAATTATTTATGCTATAGAAAATCATTATAAATAAATTATGGTGCTATAGAATCCTTTGGACAGCAAAGTCAAATTAGTCAATACTTAATTTAGACATCAGATGGACAAATACTGAAGCTGAAGCTTAAATATTTTGACCAAATAATAAAACAGGACTCATTTTAAAGCCCCTGATGTTGGGAAAGATTGAAGGAATAAGGGGATGACATAGGATTAATTGGACAGATAGAGTCATAAAAGCAATAAACATGAGCCTGAGCAAATATCAGAAGATAGTGGAAGAAAGAAGGACCTAGTATACTATGGTTCATGGGGTCATTAAGAGTAAAATATGATTGAAATACTGAACAATAACAAAATAAGTAACTTTAATCAAATATTACTATTGATAATATTTATATTCATTTTTATAATTCATGTCTTCCACAATTGCATCATTTTATCTTTAATTATTACTCTAAATAACATGTGAACTATAATCTGAACAGTAGTTTTTCCATTTTCAAAGTTACCAAGTTTACATTTGATAAATAAATGACAACATAAAAATGTATTTCATATTAACATGTGGTTTTAAAACCTTTAAATCATTCCTAAATAATAGCTACCTTCAGCTAATTGATTTGAGAAACATTGTTCTTATACTCCAACTCTGACATTTCAAATCAGGTATTAATTTAATATATAAAGAATGAAATGTTCTTTGGTTTTTCTAAGCCACTTAATGGAATTTTCCCCCTATTATCATTTTGAGGTAAAGCCAGATCTGGATAAAGTCAATTGCTCCCAGAACTGATAGAAAATTAGGAAGGTTTAATAAAAATGTAGTCATTGTTGCCACTTACATTACCATATTCTAAGGAGAAAAATATATTGACTAGCTCACATAATAGCATTTATTACTTTCTGTGACTTGAAATAAGCCTGCTGCTAAAAAGATTTTGAACAATGGTGTTCCTGGCAAACTGAGGATACCTCTTTCAGGAAACCCAATAAAGGTCTAAAATGGCTACTTTTCCAGATTTATAGCTAAACAAGCCTCCTCGTGACCTCTAATCATGGTATATTATACCTGAATATACATGGCCCTTTCACAATAATGCTATTTTCCTTATATGCTTCTGTCCTGCTTCAAAGTGTATGAAAATAAAGGCTTGAGACTGTAATTCTATTTCCATACATAATCTTTGACCTCTATACTTTTGGGAGCCATATAGAAATCCCTTATTTTTCTCAGAAATCAGTACCTGATTACAATCATCAGTAGTGAACTAGGATTTTTAAAAGAGAAAAATTTGTGTATGTTTTTGTAGATATATAAATATAGTTGATACACACACACACACACACACACACACACACACATATATATATATATATATATATATATATATATATATATACATATATATATATATGGAATTAAGCAATTATTTTCCAACATGCATAGCTCCCAAAGAATATGAGCTAAGGTAGCTACAAGAGTCATATTAACCTATGTAGTTTTCATTGACCTCTAACCACTAATTCCAGAGGAGAAAGGAGAGGGAATAAATAAGGTTCCAGTGAGATATAGGGTTTCAGAGAAATGTCACTTTCCTCAAATTCTCCTGAGTGATGGGGAAGGAGAAGCAAGAGATTTGCAATCATGAGTCTGAGTTGATAGACCAAGATTCCAAATGAATGACCTTGAATAAGTCACTTGACTTTTAAAGTCTTCTGTTTCCTTATCTGCAAATTAAAGGACTTGTGGGTCCTTTGATCTTTATTGGTCCCTGCCCCATCCCTTTCTTATGTTGATGAAGGCAAGATTATAGAAGGCTTTTCTGGCTCACAAGTACTATGAAGCTCAAGGGTATTCACTTGCTGAATTAATTGCCAATACTAGTTTATATTATGTGTCTTATCTTATCTTACCTCACTGGGGAGACTACAGACAATGAACAGAGCTGAGGAAAACACATGGAGGGGGGAGCATTCATATAGCATCTATTACCTGGCAAATATTGTGCTAAGTGCTATACAATGTTATCTCATTTGATCCTCACAACAACACTGCCCAGTAGGCACTGCAACAATTCCCATTTTACAGTTGAAGAAACTGAGACACAAAAGGAATAAGTGTTTTACCAGTGTCACACAGAAATTATCTGAAGTCAGATTCAAATTCAGTCCTATCTGAACTCCAGACCCAGCTCTAACCATTGCACTACCTGGCTACCTCTGTAAGGGAAGCAGGATTAGGTCAGACAGATGAATAGTCAAATAATTGCTTATTTTAGTATTACTCTTCCTTAATTTAACAATCAAAGTGTAGGTGCCTCTTGTATTGAGGAAACTAGGCTAGGTACTGGGAAAACCCCTTGGATTAAACAGTCCTTCAAGAAATTTATGAGTAGGATGTGTTAAAAAAAAATGGCTAAAACATAAAATAACAAGATGATCTCAAAGTGAAAAATGCTAGGTGACATAAGAGGTCAGAAATGTTGCTTCCCTTAAATTATTACAGAGTTCTTGATAAGAAGAAACCCTAACATCTAACTAATCTAGCTAGAAAGATAAAGTGGGCCTGCCTGCCAAGTGTTGAAAATTAGTGAACCAGCTTTGTTGCCCCCTAGAGGTAAATGAGTATTCCCAAATGAAGTAATCTTCTCATACTCACTTGCTTTCATTTCCTGGCATATCACCTGGGGGAGTGCTTGCACAGACAGAGGGGAGTGGGGCCAGTGTGAACCTTCTGGAATTCTCTAACGTAGAGAGAAAAGAAGATCCAATAAAAGACTAAGAAAAGAAAGGGAAATTGGAGAGGAGAAATGAGTCAGAAGTTAAGTCTAAGAGTGTTAACAAGTTGGGCAAGCCACAGAGCCAGAGGCAGAAAAAAGACAAAACATTTGGAGTAAACTAGGCAGGACTGTAATCTCAGCTATTTATCTAACATAAACAAAAAAAAGTAAAGATCCCAAATAAAGTATGCCTGGAATAAAGGGTGCCTATATTAGAGATCTCAGATTTAGATTACAACTAGGAGCCTACTGGCAATTGAAGATGACAATGAGAAGTACACTGTTGGAGCTCCTGAATTAGAATAAAATCACTTATCCAGGGTGACCTCTAGAGAACAAGGTAGATAGAGGATGAGTTTTTGAATCAGAAAGACTCATCTGCATAGTTCAAATCTGGTCTCAGATACTTTCTAGCTATGAGATGCTGGGCAAAGTTATTTAACCCAATTTGCTTCAGTTTCTTCCTCTGTAAAATGAGCTAGAGAAGGATATGCAAAACACTCCAGAATCTTTGCCAAGAAAAAAAAAGAAGAAAAGAAAGAAAGAAAAGGAAAAAATCGGGTCAGGAAGCATCAGACATTACTGAAAACAACAAAACAACACCACCCTTAGAGAACTGGAAAAGTAACTATGACTAGATTTCAAAGTAACTCATGTTTTACAGTCCACAGGGGCAGTCAGTATTGCTTTGTTTCCCATCCCTCCTGTTAGACACTGGTGATAAAGAAGAAGACATAAACTATCCTTTTTTGTCTATTTGGAGACTCTTGTGCATTATTTTTTGTGTTTATAAGGTACAACCTTCATATATTAGACTGAGATAAAAAAATCATCTTAATGATATCAAGTTTGTAATTTGCCTTAGATAAGTGTATTCTTTTTTTTTTTAGGTTTTTGCAAGGCAATAAGGTTAAGTGGCTTGCCCAAGGCCACACAGCTAGGTAATTACTAAGTGTCTGAGGCCGGATTTGAACTCAGGCACTCCTGACTCCAGGGATAGTGCTCTATCCACTGTGCCACCTAGCTGCCTGGATAATAAGTGTATTTTTGAAAAACTGTATGCAAATATAATTTATGGACCAATTTAAAAAAAATCTTCCAAGAAAAATGAGAAATTCTTTAAGAAAATATTCAACCCCTAGTTTCTTTCTTTTATAAATTTAGAATTTCAAATATTACATTTGCTTTAAATGCAATAAACATGATTTTATCAAATAATTCTACATGCTCATTATTTTTAATTTTGAAAAACATATTCACCTAAAGCAACATCAGAATTTCTGAACTTTCAAAGAAAGTACTTCAAATCTCTTGCTTCAAAGTTAATAAAACTTTCTTCTTAATAGTTCAAAGCATTTCACAGCCTACTATCTCTATGTATATGAAAGAAAGAAATTTCACTTTTTTGGGCTCACAAATGGTACAATGAAATTCTTATCTTCAGAATCAACAATAACTTAATTCTTCATTTTTTTCATCATCTATTAAGTATTACATATACACAAAGAGATTGTCCTAAAAGTTAGTTGCAAAAATTATACATGAAGACAAAAGCTCTTTTATTATACATTTCTTTAACACATTTATTCATGTGTGTGTGTGTGTGTGTGTGTGTGTGTGTGTGTGTGTGTGTGTGTGTACAGCATGATAACAATGGAAGTAACAGAGGTCTAAAAGTGAAGAGACAACTACCTAAATGTGAAACCATGCATGGACAAGAAGATTTACATGACTATTTTTTAACCAAATTTAAAGAATAGATGATGCCTATTGGTCTTTATAATTCAATAACTATATAATATAAACCCATTGCTATGAGAGACTCATTCCAACATAACCCTTAAGAAAGACCTTTGTTACATATTTGATAATACATTCTGATTCCTAAAGCATTTTAGATATAGTATGCCTGTATTTTACTCAGTCGTTCAACAAGATGTCTTAAGGTGTTTATATTAAGGATATTGAAATATATGGACAAGATAATAACAAAAAAAATTAATATTCCACCTGAGACAAGTAAGATGAAGAGACTGGTTATGAATAAGATGATGTCCTTCTTAAGAAGAGTTCCAGTGTTTCTAGGGCCTTTGAAAATTTTATCATTGATTTGATATAGGGAAAAGATAGTAGGTTTATAAATCTAATGAGGATATATGTAAAGTCTGAAGTTTTTTTTTAATCAATGAGACTGCTACAGAATAGGAAAGATATAGCTAGATTACATATGAGTTCATAGGAAAGAAAAAGGACCTGAGCACTGTAGGAAAAGTCAACAACCAGATATCAGTCATATTATTGTGCTCATATAAGCTGCATTAATAGAAGTATAATAGAAAGAAGGAATTGTAGAACCTGCTGAATAATGACTGTTATGATTCATTTCATTATATCTGACTTATGGCATCTATGACTTTTTATTTTGTGTAAAAAGAAATATTTGCTTCTTAAAATTACATAAATGGAAGTGTCATTCTCCTTCTGTAGGATATAAGTTAATCAATGTTGTTTATTTAAAAAAGAAATATACTCAAATGAACCTGGGATCTATTCAATTATAGTTTTCTTTCCAATGATACAGAAATTAATTTCTGCCCATTCTGTGTGGCTGTTGTCCTTATTTTTTCAAAAGTTCACTAGAGGCATTCCACAATATGCAGTAGGAAGAATCACTAGAGTACTCTGACCAGCTGTGCATCTAATATCCCTCATTTTTGCCACATGGTCAGCTCATTTGCTCCTTCTCTCATATAGTTTATTGATGAGGTCCTTTGTTCCTCTTCTTTGTTATTCCTCATTGGTTATATGCTACATTTTGCTCGTTTCTACTATGAGCCTCTCAATTGCCTTCTCAATGATACTCATCTATAATTCTTTGGAATCAGTAAGTTCCATGACTTATTGACATTTAAGCTTACTGGTTAAATATTAATATTGAAAAGGAGAGCCTGTTATTTCATGGAACACTCACTAAAAGAGCTTTATAATTTCCCAAAAGCCCACTCTTCATCTCCCTTTTCAAATCTGGGAAGATCTCATTGTCAATCTTCAGGTGTCTATCTGTCTAAAATACTCATATTATTGAATGAACTCTATCCAAATGCACATTGAAATTTCCCATTTGATCTTTTTTTTAAATTCAGATAAATAAACCCCTTAAAGTGATTTCAGCTTTCCCATGAGGATCTGCAATATCCTGGGGCTTGGTGGAATTAGAATATCTTGCATAAAAAGGAGTTATCTTCACAAGTCATAGGTAATGCCTCTTTAACCAAGATTCTAAGCTGGGCCTTCTCTATTACAAAAGTAAAGACTTTTAGAGGCCATATATCTTCCTATTTTATGCTAAGATTGGTATTTGTCCTGCTGTATCTTCCAAAGATCAGTGAATAAAGCATACTTGGGTAACACCTTGATATAAAAGTGCTTGTAAGATTGTGTTGATATGTTGAATTATTTTTTTTCATAATCAGAAACATTAAGTGCAATGGAATCTTATATTCTTTTGATCTTTGTTAATTGAGGAATGTGTTCCACAGTTGACTATCATTTTTGAAAGTCTTGAAAATGCTGGGGACGGCTAGGTGGCACAGAGGATAGAGACCGGCCCTGGAGTCAGGAGTACCTGAGTTCAAATCCAACCTCAGACACTTAATAATTACCTAGTTGTGTGGCCTTGGGCAAGTTACTTAACCCCATTGCCTTGCAAAAAAAAAAAAAGAAAAGAAAAGAAAAGAAAAAATAATTAAAAAAAAAATGCACTTGAGGGGCAGCTAGGTGGTGCAGGGAATAGAGCACTGCCCCTGGAATCAGGAGTATCTGAGTTCAAATGTGGCCTCAGACACTTAATAATTACCTAGCTGTGTGACCTTGAGCAAGTCACTTAACCCCATTGCCTTGCAAAAAAAAACCTAAAAAGAAAAAAGAAAATGAACTCGATTTATGTATATATGATTCTGATAAAGATTTTACATGGGCGAGAGAGGGCATATATTTTGATAATTATTGATGCATTCTTAGTCACCGTTTTTGGTGTTAAAAGTTCTGAGGTTTTCCATTGTTGTTTTTTTTTTTTATTTGCTGTCTTTGGTATTTTCCCCCTCCTTTAGATAACTTGTATTGTGGTGCCTCAACTTCCTCATGATGACTTTCAGTACTTTTTTTCCCCCTTTCTTACTCTGTCACATTTTAACATTGATATTGATAAGTTTCTAGGATAGACTGGAGACTTTAAATCGTACTAATATTATTTCCAATTAGTAGAAATAAAGAATTTTAGATTGAAAAAAGAAGAAAACTCAAGGATCACATTGTAGTGCCTTTAAGCATTTGAAGGACTATTTTGTGGAAGAGGAATTAGGACAGCTTGGAACATGTGATGTGAATCAGGTTCAAACTCTGTCTTTTATTTTCTCTGCAATTTTGAACAGATTGCTTAATCTTTCAAGGTTTCAAATTGATGATTTGTAAATATAAAACTCAAAAAAATTTGAACTATATGATGATAATGATTATACCTCTAATAATAACTAGCATTTATCCCAAAGTACTTTTCATCTATTATTTCATTTTCAATTATTTCTAAGATGTTTTTCATTTTAATTTTAATGATTTGTTCTGTTTGACCCTAGAGTTCAGAATAAAGAACACTGAGTGGAATTTCAGGCAGATTTTAGTTAAATACAAGGATGACTTCCTCAATGTGAATACAATTAAAGTAAAATAGGCTAGCTAAGGATACAATATGCCCTTCCCCAACCCATTACTGGTTCCTTCAAGGGAAGGACATATGTCAAGGACTAATCAATCAACCAATAACATTGCAAAGGACTGATGGCACTGGGATGCAGAGACACAAATAAAGCAATCCTTGCCTTCAAGAAGCTTATGTTGTATTAAATATTTTAGTGCATATCCCTGTTTGTATGGATCAGACCATGACCTCTGAGATTCTCTTCATGTCTGAGGTTCAGTGAGTTTAAAATTGTTATAGGCTACTTGGGTGATTACAATATAATTTCTAGACCAGTTTACTTTTTAGAACATAGCTGTAGACTTTGGAAGTAAATCTTGTAGACTAAAAATCCATGGTTTCCCTTTGTCTGCCTTTTTATAGCTTTTCACAGAAATTCACAAGCTTAACATTTGCTTAGGCCTTAATTTTCTTTAGTCTTAAAAGTTATTTCCGAGGTTTAAGCAGAGGAGTATGCAATTATTGTTATTACCAAGGTAGCTACTTAATTCACTTAAAATTCATTAAAATTTAGATTTAAGTAGGAAAGGAGAATTTCTTATTTTTTAATAGTCAATTATATGCTCCTAATGTCATTTTTATAAAAATGATAACATAGAGAAGTCATTATTATAATATAGAAAGAAGGCATAACTATAATAATTGATACATAGTGCTTAAAGCACTGGTTCTTAACCTTTTTTTTTATATCATGAATCTCAATGACAGTCTGGGAGGCTTATAGCTCCCTTTCTTACAAAAATGTTTTTAAATGTCTAAAATAAAATATACAAGATTACAAAGGAAGCTATATTGAAATAAAAATTATAAAATGGATATTTGTAAATGTTCAAAATATTTATTCATGGATCACTTGGATTCAGCAGATTCAGGTTAAGAATTCTTGACTTAAAGACTTACAAAGGGGCGGCTAGGTGGCGTAGTGGATAAAGCACCAGCCCTGGAGTCAGGAGTACCTGAGTTCAAATCCGGCCTCAGACACTTAATAATTACCTAGTTGTGTGGCCTTGGGCAAGCTACTTAACTCCATTTGCCTTGCAAAAAAAAAAAAAGACAAAAAAAATAAAGACTTATGAAGTGCTTTTCTGTGAAGTAGGTAATCAAATATTAAATCTCAGTTTTCATAAGAGAAAATAGAAGTAAAAATAAAAAAGTTGCTTTTTCCAGGGTACCATAATAAGTGACAGAGCAAAGACTCAAACCTAGAACTTCTGTCTCCAGGATTATCATGGTTTCCCCTGATAATCCTGCACGTTGCCTCAACATGAAACAAAAATATCAAATATGAGAATGTTGATATGGTAAACCCACATAAATTTAATTAAAACATTTTATAATTTTCTGTTTTTAATGTTGTTTAAAAATTTACTTTAGTGGAGAACATAGGGTTTTTTTTAATTTTTAAAGAAAGTATCATTGTCAAAAGTAAATATTTGTCAGATCCCATTAGTCACTGAAGAAAAAGTATTTGGATTTTGATTTAGATTCATAGAAGATCCAAATAAAGAAATAAAGAAAGTCAAAGAGGAAAGAATAAGGTTAAGGAGACTTTCTGTTTACCTTCTTGGAAAAAAAAAACTGCTGAGAAACTTCTTACTCAAAAAGGATAGTCTAAATATTAGTTCAAATTTATATGGCTCTCCAATCACAGAAGTCATGGGAAATAGATACGTTACTTGCA
The DNA here is from genome assembly GCF_037893015.1 of Macrotis lagotis. NCBI lineage: Eukaryota > Metazoa > Chordata > Mammalia > Peramelemorphia > Peramelidae > Macrotis > Macrotis lagotis. The sequence goes on from NC_133658.1 coordinate 662,997,528, forward strand.
TTATTAACTTCTTTGTTTTTAATTGGACTAGAGATTTCACTTGTTCCAGAGGCTTCTAGGGAGGTATATTCCCACCTTCTCCAACATTTAGGGTCTTAGAGAGTTTCCTTACACAATGAGCAGTTAAATGACTCGCCCAGAAGACAAGGTAGTAAATGGGAGAGAAAGAACTTGAACACAGATCTTACTGACTTTTTGTCCATTTCTCTATCCACTGTAACATATAGCCTCTCATCTAACTTGTATTGCTGAAGAAATTGAGACTTGGAGAGTTTAAGTCCAGTGTCACACATTATAGTAGTTGCAAAAATTTAGATTTGACAAAATAAAAAAGGAGAATAAAAGAGATTATAAAATAAAAACAATTAACACTGTCAGTTTATTTGGTGACTTTCAGGCTGTTACTGAGTTACTTAAAATTTTATTAGTAGATGGAAAGCTGAAGACAATGACCAAAATGAATTTTATTGACAAGCTAGTCTGAAGCTCTAAAGTTATTTCAGAAGAGTTGAACTCCATAATAAGAAATTGAGATGAATTAAAGAGAAATTTTTAATTCAACTTGGCGGGGTGGAAACAACAGTGAGGAAAAATAAAGATTTGTAAGGAGAGAGTGACATTGTGTTGAGGTGCTTATATTTTTAAATCTTACTCTCTAAGTGACTCATTTATTTTTTTAACCAATCACGACATTCTCTTTTAAAAGGGTTTCATATGGTTGGTTTCATTTTTTCCACTTAATAAGATTCTATTTTTTTCATTTACATATAAAGATAGTTTTCAAAATTAATTTTATGAGATTTTGAATTCAAAAAAATTCCTCCCTCCCTCCCTCTCTTCTACCCTCCCCAAAACAGCAAGCAATCTGATGTAAGTTAAACATGTAGAATCATGTTAAACACATTTCTATAAGTTATCTTGTGAAAAAAGAATCATAACAAAAGGAAAAAAATTAAGAGAGGAAAAAACAAAAAAGAGAAAACATATGCTTCAAGCTGCTTTCAGACTCCATAATACTTTTTCTGCATGTGGATAGCATTTTCTGTCATGAGTTTTATTAAATTATTTTGTATCACTAAATTTATGAGAAGAGTTATCACAGTTTATGAATGCACAATGTTGCTACTCTTATATACAATGTTCTCCTGGTTCTGCTCACTTCACTCAGCATTAATTGATGTAAATCCTCCCAGATTTATCTAAAATCCACCTGTTCATCATTTCTTAAAACTAAACATTTTCTCATTATATTCTTATATTTTTCAGTCATTCCCTTACTGATGGGTATCATCTTAATTTCCAATACTTTGCCAACACAAAAAGAGCTCATGCTCTAAAAGAAAAAAAAATGTATTATATGGGATTTTTCCCTTTTTAATGGTCTCTTTGGGATACAATACCACCTAGTAATGGACTTAGTGGCATTGCTGGATCAGAAGGAATGCACAGTTTTACAATCTTTTGAAGATACTCCAAATTTCTCCTTAGAATGGTTGAATAAATTCACAACTCCATGGAGTTATAATAACAACACCAAATCTTCTGCAACATTTATCATTTTGCTCTTCTGTCATATTAGTTAATCTAATAGGTGTAGGTTGGTAGTTCTGGGTTATTTTATTTGCATTTCTCTAATCAATAATGATTTAGAGTACTTTTGTATTGCTATAGTTTTAATTTATTCATCTGAAAACTGCCTATTCTAATTTGCTGACTATTTATGAATTGGGAAATGACTTGTATTCTTATAAATTTTACTCAGTTCTTTATATATTTTAGAAATGAAGTCTTTAACAAAAACAATGGCTATAAAAATTATTCCTCAGTTTTCTGCTTTCCTTATGATCTTGATTTCATTGGTTTTGATTGGGGAAAAAATTTTAATTTATCAAAATCTTCCAATTCATGTTTCATAATGTTGTCTATCTCGTTTGATCATAATTTTTTTTATCTTCTCCATAGATCTCACAGGTAAACTATTTCTGGCTTTCCTAATTTTTTTTATGGTATTACAGTTATGTCTAAATCATTTTGACTTTATCTTGATATAAAATGTGAGATGTTAGTCTAGTTTCTATCATGCCATTTTTTAGTTTTTTTGGTTGTTTTTGTCAAATAGTGAGTTCTTTTCCCAGTTGATAAACCCAATCCTTGGGTTTTATCAAACAATAGATTACTATAGTCATTTGCTAATGTGTTTTCTGTTTTAATCTATTCCATTAGTCTATCACTCTATGTCTTAGACAATTAAACTAAATAATTTTGGCTTCTGTTTTATGATATAGTTTCTAGATCTGGTATGACTAGACAAGCTTTGTTTGCATTTTTTTCCTTAATTTCCTTGATATTCTTGACCTTTTGAACTTCCAGATGGATTTCATCATTATTTTTTGAGTTCTATAAAATAATTTTTGGTAGTTTGATTGATGAAGCACTCAATAAGTAAATTAATTTAGACCCAATTGTCATTATTATTTTATTGGTTCTGCCTACCAATGAGCAGTTCATGATTTTCCAATTATTTGCATCTAACTTTGTTGTGTAAAAAGTGTTCGATAATTATGCTCATATAGTTCTTGGGTTTGTCATGGCAGGTAGACTCCCAAATATTTCTAATCCACAGTTATTTTATTTGGATTATCTCTATGTTTTGCAACTTCATTTTGTGGATAATATATAGAAATGCTGATAACTTATGTAGATTCAATATATATCCTAAAACTTTATTAAAGTTATTGTTTCAAGTAGTTGTTCAGTTGATGCTAAGATTCTCTAAGCATGTCATCATATCATCTGCAAATAGCAAGAGTTATTTTTCCATATTGCTATTCTAATTCTTTCAAATTATTTCTTCTCTTATTGTTAAAACTAACATTTCTATTACAACATTGAATAATAGTGGTGATAATGGAAGTCCTTGTTTCACCTCTATCTTATTGGGAAAGCATCTATATTATCCCCCATACATATAATGCTTGATGATGGTTTTAGAGAGATAACTCTTATCATTTTAAAGAAAATTCCATTCTTTATTATGCTCTCTAGTGTTTTTTTTTTTGTCTATTTGTTTGTTTGTTTTTGTAAGGTCATAGGGTTAAGTGACTTGCCCAAGGTCCCTTAGGCAAGTATTAAGTGGCTGAGGTCACATTTAAACTCAGGTCCTCCTGACTTCAGAGCTGGTGCTCTATCCACCACACCACCTAGTTACTCCACTCTTTTAGTGTTTTTTAATAGGAATCAGTATTGTACTTTATCAAAAGCTTTTTCTACATCTATTGAAATAATCATATGATTCTTGTTAGTCTTGTTATTGATATGGTCAATTATGTTGACAGTTCTCCTAATAGTGAATGAGCTCTGCAATTTTGGTATTAATACTACCTCCTCAGAATGTAATAATGTGGTGATAAATTGCTGTCATTTTTAATATTTTATTTTAAATTATTGAATCAATATTCATTAGGGAAATTATACTCTACTTTTCCTCTCTCTGTTTTGCCTCTCTTGGTTTAGGTATAAGCACTATATCTGAGGCTTAAAAGGAATTTGGTACTTTGCCTATTTTTGCAAATAGTTTATATAATATTAGAATTAATTATTCTTTAAATGTAAGGCAGAATTCAGTTTTAAATCCACCTAGCCTAGAGGGTTTTTTTTTCCTTAGGGATTTCATTGGCAGCTAGCTGGATATCTTTTTTTAAAGTTATTTTATTGATAATTTAAATTTTTGCAAATATCCATCCATTTCACTTACATTGTCAGAATTTACTGGCATACAATTAAATAAAATAGCTCCTAATTATTATTTATTTTCTCCTTCACTGATGGTGAATTCACCTTTTTCATTTTTGATACTGGCAATTTGATTTCCTTCTTTCTCTTTTTTCTATCATATTGATTTTTTTCATAAAACCAACTCTCACTTTATTTATTAGTTTGATAGCTTTCTTACTTTCAATTTTATTACTCTTCTCTTTATTCTTAGAATTTTTAATTTGTATTTAATGGTAGAGTTAATTTATTCTTTTTGTAGCTTTTTCAGTTGCATGTCTAATTCATTGATCTTCACTTTCTCATCTTGTTCATGTAAACATTTAGAGATATAAAATTTCCCTTAAGAACTGCTTTAACTGCATTCCATAAATTTTTGTATGTTGTCTCATTAATATCATTCTCTTTGATGAAATTATTGGTTATTTCTTTAATTGGATGGTTGACATACTTAAGGATTAGCTTATTTACTATTCAATTAATTTTTAATCTAAATTTCCATGACCCTTTATTACATGTACTTTTTATTATCTGCAAAATGCACATAATATTTCTGCATTTAATTGTGAATGTTTTATGCCCTGATACTTTATCAATTTTTATGTTCTTGTCATCATATATCACTAAGGTAAAGTTTTTTCCTTTTTCACATTCAATTTTCTTCAGAAGTCTATCGTATTTAAATTTTCTAAAATTCTATTCACCTCTTTAAGTTCTTTCGTGTTTATCATGTTGTTAGATTTCTCTTGTTATAAAAGGGGAATGTTGGTGTACCCCATTAATATCATTCTGCTGTTTTAACTCATCCTCTCTTTTAAGAATCTGGATGCTATACCACTTGATGCATATGTGTTTAATATTGTTATTACTTTGTTATCTAAGGTGCCTTTTAGGAAGATGTACCTTCCTTCCTTGTATCTTTTAAATAGATCTATTTTTATTTTTCAAGGCAATGGGGTTAAGTGACTTGTTCAAGATCACATAGCTAGGTAGGTATTAAGTGTGAAGTCTGATTTGAGCTCAAGTCCTTCTGACTCTAGTGTAGTGCTTTATTCATTGAATCACCTAGCTGCCCCATTGTTTTAGGAAAACTAAAGGGTGCAGTGGATAGAGCAGGAGGTCAGTACTTCAAATTTGTACTTGGAAAATGCACATTTAGCAAACTGTGACCCTAGGCACGTTACTTAACCCTGATTGCCTCATATCCTGGGACATCTCCAGTCATCCTGATTCATATCTGGCCACTGGATCCAGATGATTTCTGGAGGAGAAAGTGGTGCTGGTGGCTTAGCACAGCACTCCCTCACTCAAATTCAATTCATGTACTTGTCATGGCATCACCTCCCTGATGTCATGGTTTTCTACAAGAATGAAGGACAAATATCATTATCATTTTCGTTTTTGCTTTTCTGAGATCAGGATTGCTACTTCTATTTTGTTATTTGTTTGTTTGTTTTTACTTCAATTTAAACATAATATATTCTGTTCCAGTATTCTATCTTTACTCTGTGTTTGTCTCTCTGCTTCAAATGTATTCCTTTAAAAAAGGTATTGTATGATTCTGGTTGTTAAGCCACTCTTCGAACTACTTTCATTTTATGGAAGATTTCTTCCCATTCAAGTCATAGTTATGATTACTAGCTACTATTCTATTTTCTTCTCATTCATACTTTTCCTTTTTCCTGTTAATTTTGTTTCTACTTGTCTCTCCTTTCACCCTTATTATCATTCTCACCATTGTTTTGCTTCTGACCACTCCTTCTTCAATCTACCCTCTTTTCTATCAGCCACCCATTCTTTTCTTTCCTCTTTTCTTTCTTTTTGAGCTATAGAGTAGGATAACTGTCTATACCCAACTGAATATTTCTTTTCTCTTTGAACCAAATCCAATGAGAATAAGATTCAAAAACTGCTCACCCCCATCCCTTCTTTCTCTCTATCAGAATCAGTCTTTAGAATTCCTTCATGTAATGAAATTTAACCTGTTCTTCCACCTCTTTCTTCTCCCAGAATAATTTTTTCACATCTTCATTGTTTTTAATATCATCACATCAAAATCAATTCAAACCCATACTCCTTCTAACTATCCTAATACAGTTACCATGAATAACAAGTTTTTTCTTTCTCATTTACCTTTTTTTTTTTGTGCTTCCCTTGAGTCCTACATTTGAAGATCAAATTTTCTATTCAACTCTGCTCTTTTCATAAGGAAAATTTCAAAATCCTCTCTTTCACAGAATGTCCATTTTTCTCACTGAAAGATTAAGCTCAATTTTTCTGGGTAGTTGATTCTTGGTTGTAATCCAAGCTTCTTTGCCTTTTTGAATATCATATCCCAAACCTTCTGATCATTTAATGTAGATGCTGCTAAATCCTGTATAATCTTGACTGTGGTTCCTTGATATTTAAATTGTGGCTGCTTGCAGTATTTTCTCCTTTACTGATAATTCTGGAATTTGGCTATATATTCCTTGGAGTTTTCATTTTGGTATCTTTTTCAGAAGGTGATCAGTGAATTCTTTCAGTAGGTATTTTTACCTTTTCTTTCTAGAATAGGGAAGTTTTCATTTATAATTTCTTGAAAGATACTGTCCAGACTCATTTTTCTATCTTGGTTTGCTCTTTTTCCTCTTTATGGCTTTCCAATAATTATTAATTTATAACTTCTGGATTTATTTTCTTGGTCAGTTGTTTTCCAATGAGATATTTTTATACACTCTTCTTTTTTTATTTTTATGTTGTTTCACTGAATTGATGTCTCATAGAATTATTAATTTCCATTTGTTCAATTCTAATTTTTAAGGAATTATTTCTTCAAAAATTTTGTACCTCCCTTTCCTATTAGTTCATTGTATTTTTTAAGTTACTGTTTTCTTCAAATCAATTTTTGTCCTTCTGTTCCAAGCTGTTGACTTTTCCTTGCATAACTCTTATTTCTTTTCCCACTTTTTATTCTATCTCTCTTATTTGATTTTTAAAATTCATTTTGAGCTCTTCCAAGAAAGTTTGCTGAACTTGAGATCAGTTCATCTTCTCCTTCTAAGATTAACATGTAGGCATAGACATTCTGACATTGTTGTCCTCTTATGAGTTTGTGGTTTGATCTTCTCTGTCATCAGAGTAGCTTGCTATGATCTAGGCTTTTTTTCTGGTTTTTGTTCATTTTTAGCCTATTTTATGACTTTTTAAACTTGAGCTTTGCTCCTGGGGCTTGGGGCCACTGTCCCAATCTTCATATGATGAAGGTCAAAAACTTGGTCACTGGTTTATTTTGCTGAGGTTTGGGGAGCTAATACATTTTCAAACTGCACAGGGGTAGCCCCAGTCAAGTCCTTCCATTGTGCCAGGAGTTTCCAGGCTGGCATTTTGCCTTCCACACTGAGCCTGGAGGCTGTTCACCTGACCTCCTATGCCACTAGCCTGCTGAGCTAGGACCAGGATTCTTTGGCTGTTCATCTTTGCTGTGGCTAATAGCCTCCCACTGCCTTTCCCGTATACCTTCAGTACGGGGCTGGGCTCCCCTTTTACTTATATGGGATAGACCTTTCTTAAAGCCTTTTAAGTTATCTTAAGCTGGAAATTGTTTCCCTCCATCTGTTTATAAGTTCTGTCACTCCAGAATCTGATTCTAGGCTTGATTTAACATTGTTTGTGAGAGAAACTGGATAAAGTTCAGGCAACTTCTAGGCTTTTCCTCCATCTAAGTGTCTCATTTCTTGGTCTAAGGATCTCATTTGTTTAAACAAAATGATGGTTTGGTAGAACTTTTGACTTTCTCAGTCCAAGGAGTTTCCTAGAGAGAAAACTCTCTCAACCAATAGAATTGGAACTGAATCTGTAACATGTGGTTCTAGAGAAGGTCCAATAGACAGAACATGTCAGAGACAAGGATTTAGCTATGGCTGTTCTGATTCCAAAACCCACTCCTTATTTATTATGACATGCATTTCTCCATTTCCATGTGCTTTTTAATATTGTTAGATTTAAATATTATAAGGAGCATAATTTTTAAGGATTTGAGGATAGGAAAAAAACATTAATTTCTCTCTTGTTACTTATACCTAATGCAATAGAATGATTATTCATACAATAAGATTAATCATTAACCTGATAGCAGGTTATTTGAAAGAATAAAAAATTCACTTCCTACCTCAGAAATGTATTGGTTATGAATTCTTGTATAAATGATTTAACTATCTGCAACCTCAGTTCCTTATCTATTAAAAAGGAATTTAATATCTTCACTACCTATTTCTCATGGTAACTGTAAGGAAAATGACTTGAACAATGCTATAGCAGATCTGTTATGATTAGTTAATCTGAATATTAACTGCTGACAAAAGAATAATAAACATATTCAAAATTCTGGAACCAGAGAAATAAGGAAATCATTCATTATATAAAAGGATTCTTTATTCTGTCAAATTATTTCTCAAAGTTGTAGTTATTCTCTTTTATTTGCTAGATATATGATTAACTATTTAAGAAAGCATAATGTAATGGAAAATAGTGAGATCTGGAGTCAAGAGAGACTTGATTGCAATATCTGCTCTGAGCCTTCAAAAGCTGTATGAGTATATATAAATCAATCCATCTCTCTGATCCCTAGTTTCCTTATCTGTAAAATGGGAATAACATCTGTCAAATTCACCTCAAGGTTTGTTGCAGGGGTCAAATAAGACAATTCAAATTCAATGTTTTGTAAATATTAAAATAAAAATCCTAGCTATCAATATTACTTGATAGAGAGAAAAAAATGTAGCTAAAGAGAAAAAAAAGTTAATTTATTTAAGGCATCTTCAACTGGCATGCCTTAAATCAATTAACTTTTTTTTGGAATAAAACAAAGAACCTGTGAAAGCATCATGAAAAGCAATACATACATAGGATTTCATTTACAAAATTTTCCTTCATATATATATATATATATATATATATATATATATATATATATATATATATATATATATATCTTTTTTAAGGACATACATATTGCACAAAGTGATATAGCTTTATACTGATGACTATAAAGGAGAAAAATTAACTTAGTAGTACCTTCAAATTCTATACTACCTTATGAATAATAGATGGGAACTGGTGAAAGAAAGAAAGTACAATAATGGAATGCTTATAGGACATCAGATCATCTATTAAATATTTGAGAAATAACCTACCCTATAATCCAGAGAAACTCTGTACGAAGTATAATAGAATCATAATGACCAAAAGAGTGACAAAACAACTTGAGGCAATATTAATGCATGAGTCTATTTTCTACATTAAATTTAAAATGCATCCTAAAATAATTCATGTAATTAATGCAATGTCATTCAATAAAAGTAGCTTGTTAATAGGTTTGGGCAAAATGAAAAGTAAATTTATTCGGGAAACAGTTGAACAAGATAAAACCTTCTCTGAATGGGGTTTGGGATTCTAACACTTTAGCACCTGTTAAACTGACTATCATCAAACTGTCCTGTACTGAGCGAAAACAATACAGCTAGTAAATCATTGGATTATTATCAATATATCAACCCTGTAAGTAAATGTACACTAAAGCATTATATTTGAGAACATTTTAGAAAATAAAAAATGAGGAAAGGATTTATCATTTGCAGAAATTGGTTGAGAATTTATTGGGAAAGGGATTTGATTCTTACACAAAATATCTTATGCAAAATCCCCAGTGAATTCCAGCTGAATGAGACTTAAAGTTTTTATTTAATCTAGTAAGCATGAAAGAGAGAGGAATCAAGTATTTATCTGAATTGTTATGGTATGAATACATTTTTGATTCAATAAATGGTTGGAATTATTGGAAACAAGATGGATATTCTTGATTACATTAGCATTTAAGAAAACTTTAAGATAAAATGGAAATAGCAAAAAGAAAAATAACATGTTGGAAATAATATCAGTCAGTTAAAAAATACTTATTTGTATTTATTATAATATGCTAAGTTATGTGCTAAGTACTGCAAATGCAAATACAAACAGTACAAATCCCTTCTCTCAAGTCAATTACATCCTAAAAGGGGAAGAAAACATGTAGAAGGAAGCTACAAAGTGATGGGATGGTGGCATGCTCAAGGAAGCACTGTAGAGAATGTCTGAAGTCTATCTTGGAGAAGGAAAAGATGCCTGGCTGTTTTCCTTAGGGAGAAAGAAAGAATGCTTTTTTTTATGAAGGAAGAAGTCATTCAATATGAGAGAGAGAGAGAGACAGACAGACAGAGACAGAGACACAGAGACAGAGACAGAGACCTAACGTTGGAGAATACTTCCAGCATATGAATTTTAGAGCTGAAAAATGCTTTCAGAGTGAAAAGCATTTTAGCATTTTAAAACTTTCTGAGGTTTGGTGGAGAAATCCTGAGAGCATCCCTAGATATTTAGATAGATAGATATGTTAAAAAGCCTATTCTAAAAAGGCCGCAGTAGTAACTATTAATCAACAATAAATAAAAGGTCAAAGGGTATAACCAGATTATTTATTTTAAAGAGACACAAATTGGTAGTAACCACTGGATAATTTAGAGATGCAAATTAAAGCAATTTCTATGTACTACCTCATGCCCATCAAATTGACAAAATTAATTAAAAGCTATGGAACAATCCTGGTGAGGTTATAGAGAAATTGTTATAGTCATTGATTGCTTATCAAAATGCCAACATGTAGAAATTTTTGGAGAACAATATGGAGGGTGTTTTGTTTTGTTTTCTTTAGTTTTGTTTTATTTAGCATATCCTTTTTCCCAATAATTTCGTGTGGGGAACTTATCTTGTTACCTTAAGTCTATTGATGCTTCTATCACCCACAACTACTGTGATGTTCAGGAGTCCAAGAAGAAGAAAATGTTTTTTGAGGCCCTGGACTAAAGGAAAGATGACTTAAACAGGATAGTCATAGTCCAAAATTTTTCCTAGAAGATATAAAGCTACCAGCTTGTACCTGAGTAGAAGGAAGGGTACATCTTTATTCTATTCCAAAGTTCAGAGAGTTATTTTTACACTTTCAGCAGAGTAATAAGAAAAGATCAGAATGGGTAGGAATCACGCTTTTAGTATATCCTCAAAATTCTACTTCAGTAAGCCAATAATCAGAGTCTTCAAGTCAGACGAAATATAAACATTGGATATTTGTGTGTGTGTTTTGAATTGCGGTGGGAAGAGGATTATTATTGCTCAACTATACCCAAGGGGTATTACAAAAAGTCTAGAAAGTTCTTTATGGCACACTTTAAGGTTAAAAAAAGAAGAAAAGTATCCATTGGTACCTGGATACTCATCATTAATTTGTTAGGAACTCTTGACAAGTGATGACATTCACGAGTATAGTTCAAATTTTTTTCTGTAAAAAATAATGCTATTAAACCTAAATGAGATTATTTGCTGCCATGGGAAGGGGATTGAAAAGACAGTGTCATAAAAAATATGGAACTTAAAAGCTTGCCAAAAGATAAATGTTGAAAATGGCATGTAATTGGAAAACAAACAAACAAATAAATGAAGTGAGAAATACAAGGAATAAGGTAATTAGAAATAATTCATGAAAATTTCCCAGAACTTTCACATTTTACCAAACTAATATTAGTGTTGAGTTTAAGTAATGAGTTTGTTTTGCAATACAGAAGTTTAAATTTTAATAGATGGATAAAAATCCAATTAATTACATAGATATAAAATAAAATTTAACCTCACTTTAACTGTAATGGCATAATTGGTTGTTTTTTGTCCTTCTCTCTTAAAGAAGACCACGACATCAGAGAATTAATGGCATGACAAGCAATTGAATTGAATTGAAATGAGAGACTCCTCTCACCAGCCTCACTTCTTCCTTGGTAGCTATCTGATTCCAGTGGCCAGAGGTGGATCAGGAAAACTGGAAATGGTCTTGGACTCAGTGGGAGACCTTGATCTTTTAACACTATAGTCTTTCTTAGGGCATGGTTTGAGACAAAGCTCTATTCAATGATTAAGGCTAGGTAAGAGAGAGATGAGGCACAGAGCCCAATAATTGCCACTTTTGTTAAGTCCAAAAAAGAAGTAAATAAACTAAGAGGGCAAGACCCTCAGGGTTTAAGGCAGATAAGTAAGAAATGAAACAAAGAATAGCCTCTTTTTTCATAGTTAAAAAAATCAATCTAGGAAGGAAAGCCCAAAAGGATTCTGGCCAAAACAAAAGCAATTGCTATTTAAATTCACCACTAAACCAATCATGGCCCAAGCAATGAGCAATGGGCTTCAACTGGGGGTTCTGCACTGTTGCTGAGCTATTGTTGGTGACTTGCAAACTACAAGTTTGAAACATTTTCTCTGGGGATAGCCTTGTGCCTCACTTAGTTCTAGTAAGTCTCAGGCAAATATGGAATGATAATTTTTTTCTCATCAAACTGGGATGAGTAGAGGTAGCTAGATGACGCAGTGGATAGAGCCCTGGCAGTAGAGTCAGGAGCAGCTAAGTTCAAATGTCTCCTCAGACTTTAATATTTACTTAGCTGTGTGACCTTGGGCACTTCACTTAATCTCATTCCTTGCCAACAAAAAAACTGCAACTGAATAATGGGTTTCACAAATTATGAAGTCAATGTACTACTGTACTACTGTAGTACTATTGTAAATGGTATATAAATTTACTACAATTATTTAAGGAAAAGAGAAGGTAAATGAATAGAAAAATATTTTGATAAGAATCTAGAGGGATGAGACAATAATTCTGTAAAGTTTATTAATTTGAATGTAAATAATTACTTAAAGAAAAAGCTGTTTTATTGAAGGAAGGAAGGAAAGAAAGAGAAAGGGAGAAAAGAGGTGAGAAGAAGGGAGGGAAGGAAAGAAATAAGAAAGCAAAGTAAGGAAGGAAGAATGGAAATAAGAAAGGAAGAAGACAGAGAGGGAGAAAGAGAAGGCAGGATGAAAGGAGGGAGGAAGGGAGGAGAATCAAACAAAATATGAAAGACATATCCTGCAGCATTATACCACAATAGAATATTTATTTGTTGATTTTATTGGTTTGCTTATTCAATTATTTATTTGGAGATATCTTCTCTTCTCTCCTCTTTATTTTTTTCTCTTTACATGCAAAGATAATTTTCAACATTCATCTTCTGAAAACTTTTGGGTCTCTCATTTTCCTACCACTCTCTCTTTCTTTTCCACTCCCCTCTGCAGCAAACAATCTGATATAGGTTGTACATGCACACTTGTGTTTAGTATATTTTCATATCAGAAATGTTGTGAAAGAAGAATTAGAACTAAGGGAGAAAAGATAATGAGAGAGAAAGAAACAAGAGAAGTTTTATAAATTTTCCCTAATATCCCTAATGAACATCGAGGCAAAAATTTTTAAAGAAAATTTTAGCTAGGAGATTACAATTATTACTAGGATAATACAACATGATAGGGGAGGATTTATTCTACATAGGTAGGGATGGCTTACTATTAGGAAAACAATCAATATAATTGACCATATCAATAATAACACCAACAGAAATCATGATTATCACAATAGATGCTGAAAAAACCTTTGACAAAATAAGGTTAGATAAAATATTCAGTTCAAAATATTGCATTCAAAATATATAGTTCAAATGTGTCCTCAGACCTTAATATTTACTTAGCTGTGTGACCTTGGGCACTTCACTTAATCTCATTCCTTGCCAACAAAAAAACTGCAACTGAATAATGGGTTTCACAAATTATGAAGTCATGAATGAAATATTGAACCTATTCCTATTTAAAGCACCCGAGAGTACAGGAATAAATGGAGTTTTCCTTAAAATAATAAGCATCTATCTATGTAAAAGCATCAATAAGTATTATATGTAATGGGCATAAACTAGGAGCATTTTCAATAAGATAGGGATGATGACCTGAGGGATGCCCATTATCACTACTACTATTTAATATAATATTACAATTGTTGACTTCAGCAATAAGAGAAGAAAAAGAAATTGAAGGAATTAGAATTGGCAATGAGGAAGCAAAACTATCACTCTTTGCAGTTGCCAGAGAAATTGGTGCCACCAATAAATATTGAGAGTTATTGAAAGTAAAGGAATTCACAACTAGCCTGGAGCTGAAATAGCTCAGAATTTATTTCAAAGGCCTACAAAGTTTATAGATTGAAACTTTTTTTTTTCTGAAGAGACAGCAAGCTACTTGGAAATAGCAGGAGGAAAGGGTGAGTAACAAAGTTTTAGGTGAGACTGCCTAAGAGTAATAGAGACAGAAGAGTAGCCAGGAGACTGACTGGACTAAGACTCCAGTGGGGTCGACATGTAGTAGAGGCTAGACAGCCAAGTTTTAGGAGAGACTGCCTGAGGATAAGAGTGAAAGGAAACACAGACATTAGAATTGGCCCACACTTAAATGCATTTCCATAGTGGTTAGACAAAGGTGACTCTTGGAGACTGATTTAGCACCTAGTTCCAAATACTCTTCATTACACATGCCACAGGAGCAGTCCTCCAAGGAGGAGCCAAGACAGTAACAGTATACACACTGGTCTTTCCTATCCTAAAATTGAACCTTTAAATTCAACATATTTCCCACAGCTCAAAATGACTGCTGTGCCTGCATCATCAAGCTTGGCCAAGGTTGGATTGAAAGTCAAGAGAAAGTATTTTAACAGTAGGATTTTTTTAGCAGTTCAAAAGTTTACAAAATTTGTTTCTAATTACATTATTTCCTATGTCCATAATTTCCTACATCAATATGACAGTATATTTAAAGGACCCTAGAAAATCAACTAAAATAATTAATTGAAGCAATTAACTTCAGCAAAGTAGCATAATATAAAATAAACTAACATAAATCATCAGCATTTCTATATATGAACCATAAAACCCAAGGGCAACAGATAGAAAGAGAAGTTCAATTTAAAGTAACTGTAGATGACATAAAATAATTAGAAATCTACCTCCCAAGACAAACCCAGAAAACATAAGATGACAATTACAAAATATTTTTCAAACAAATAATTTCAGATCTAAACAATTAGGAAAACATCAATTGTTTATTGATATTACCAACCAAACTACCAAAACTATTTTACATAACTATAACAAATAGCAACACAATTAATCTGGAGCAACAAAAGGTCAAGAATATCAAGGGAATTGATAAAAAAAATGCAAAGGAAGATGACCTAGCTGTACTAATACTATGAAGCAGCAGTCATCAAAACTGCCTGGTAGAGGGCAGAGCCAAGATGGTGACAAGAACAGATCATGTCTTAGGTGCTCTCTCATAAAACTTATAAGCTAAGGACTCTAACTAAATTTTTCCAGAGACAGAAGCCACAGAGGGACCCAATAAGGCAGTTCTCCTACTCAAGGTAACCTGGAAAAGAGCAGAAAGTCTCTGTGGGGTTGGAGGGGTGGCTGCCAGAGGGGTGGCCTGCCAGAGCGAAAAAACTTCAGCCTCTCGGAGGCAGCCCCAGGGCACTGGGAGCCCAGCTCACAGCAGCTGGGGAGCTTCCTGAACTACGCCCTGGGGAGCACCAGGCACAAATTGGGGGAACAGCTGAGGGACTTCTGCCAGAGTGAGTATGTGAAGCCCAGCCCTCAGGGCAAACAGAGAGCAGTGTGGCCACCACAGCCCAGATCCAGGAAACAGAAGCAGGCAAAGCCAGTAAGAAGGAGCCCCCAGGGCATGAGCCCATTGAACGTAGGGAGGGAAGTGAAGAGAAAGAGACTGAAGAGCTCTGTCCTCTGTCCCTGGAAGAGGACTCTGGGGCTCTGACAACATTCAGAACCTGATCTCAGTCTAGGCCCCCCCATAGAACAGCAGGTGCCCCCTCTACCTCAGCCCCATGGCAGGGGGGGCACATATGGTCATTCACAGACCAGGAGGGAGTACAGACCCTCACACACTGAGACCCTTGTGGGAGTGTCCCAAAAGCTCAGGAAGCACCCCAAAACCAGGCTCAGGCTGGGAAAATGAGCAAGCCGAGAAAAAAGAGGAACACCATTGAGAAATATTTTGCATATGAACACAAGAAGGATCAAAATACTCAGTCTGAAGATGAGGAAGCACAAGGTCCTGCATCTAAAGACTCCAAGAAAAAACAGAAATTGGGCTCAGGCTATGACAGAGCTCAAAAAAGACTTTGAAAATAAAATGAGGGAGTTAGAAGAAAAAACTGGGAAAAGAAATGACAGAGATGCAGGAAAAAACATGAAAAATGAAGTCAGCAGCCTAGTCAAGGAAATCCAAAAAAATGCCGAAGAAAATAGCATGCTAAAAACCAGCTTAGGTCAAATGGATAAAACAGTTCAAAATGTTATTGAGGAGATGAATGCTTTAAAAAGCAAAATTGGCCAGATGTTAAAAGAGATAAGAAAACTCTCCGAGGAGAACACATCCTTTAGAATTCAGGGAGATTGATGAATTTACGAGAA